>NC_051862.1:170982724-171282724 GCF_015732765.1 Culex quinquefasciatus | reverse complement strand
TTTATTTTTGTATTTTTGTATTTTTGTATTTTTGTATTTTTGTATTTTTGTATTTTTGTATTTTTGTATTTTTGTATTTTTGTATTTTTGTATTTTTGTATTTTTGTATTTTTGTATTTTTGTATTTTTGTATTTTTGTATTTTTGTATTTTTGTATTTTTGTATTTTGTATTTTTGTATTTTTGTATTTTTGTATTTTTGTATTTTTGTATTTTTGTATTTTTGTATTTTTGTATTTTTGTATTTTTGTATTTTTGTATTTTTGTATTTTTGTATTTTTGTATTTTTGTATTTTTGTATTTTTGTATTTTTGTATTTTGTATTTTTGTATTTTTGTATTTTTGTATTTTTGTATTTTTGTATTTTGTATTTTTGTATTTTTGTATTTTTGTATTTTTGTATTTTTGTATTTTTGTATTTTGTATTTTTGTATTTTTGTATTTTTGTATTTTGTATTTTTGTATTTTTGTATTTTTGTATTTTTGTATTTTTGTATTTTTGTATTTTTGTATTTTTGTATTTTTGTATTTTTGTATTTTTGTATTTTTGTATTTTTGTATTTTTGTATTTTTGTATTTTTGTATTTTTGTATTTTTGTATTTTTGTATTTTTGTATTTTTGTATTTTGTATTTTTGTATTTTTGTATTTTTGTATTTTGTATTTTTGTATTTTTGTATTTTTGTATTTTTGTATTTTTGTATTTTTGTATTTTTGTATTTTTGTATTTTGTATTTTTGTATTTTTGTATTTTTGTATTTTTGTATTTTTGTATTTTGTATTTTTGTATTTTTGTATTTTTGTATTTTTGTATTTTTGTATTTTTGTATTTTTGTATTTTTGTATTTTTGTATTTTGTATTTTTATTTTTGTATTTTTGTATTTTTGTATTTTTGTATTTTTGTATTTTGTATTTTTGTATTTTGTATTTTTGTATTTTTGTATTTTTGTATTTTTGTATTTTTGTATTTTTGTATTTTTGTATTTTTGTATTTTTGTATTTTTGTATTTTTGTATTTTTGTATTTTTGTATTTTTGTATTTTTGTATTTTTGTATTTTTGTATTTTTGTTTGTATTTTTGTATTTTTGTATTTTTGTATTTTTGTATTTTTGTATTTTTGTATTTTGTATTTTTGTATTTTTGTATTTTTGTATTTTGTATTTTGTATTTTTGTATTTTTGTATTTTTGTATTTTTGTATTTTTGTATTTTTATTTTTGTATTTTTGTATTTTGTATTTTTGTATTTTGTATTTTTGTATTTTTGTATTTTTGTATTTTGTATTTTGTATTTTTGTATTTTTGTATTTTTGTATTTTTGTATTTTTGTATTTTTGTATTTTTGTATTTTTGTATTTTTGTATTTTTGTATTTTTGTATTTTTGTATTTTGTATTTTTGTATTTTTGTATTTTTGTATTTTTGTATTTTTGTATTTTTGTATTTTTGTATTTTGTATTTTGTATTTTTGTATTTTTGTATTTTTGTATTTTTGTATTTTTGTATTTTTGTATTTTTGTATTTTTGTATTTTTGTATTTTTGTATTTTTGTATTTTGTATTTTTGTATTTTTGTATTTTTGTATTTTTGTATTTTTGTATTTTTGTATTTTTGTATTTTTGTATTTTTGTATTTTTGTATTTTTGTATTTTTGTATTTTTGTATTTTGTATTTTTGTATTTTTGTATTTTTGTATTTTTGTATTTTTGTATTTTTGTATTTTTGTATTTTTGTATTTTTGTATTTTTGTATTTTTGTATTTTTGTATTTTTGTATTTTGTATTTTTGTATTTTTGTATTTTTGTATTTTTGTATTTTTGTATTTTTGTATTTTTGTATTTTTGTATTTTTGTATTTTTGTATTTTTGTATTTTGTATTTTTGTATTTTTGTATTTTTGTATTTTTGTATTTTGTATTTTTGTATTTTTGTATTTTTGTATTTTGTATTTTTGTATTTTTGTATTTTTGTATTTTGTATTTTTGTATTTTTGTATTTTTGTATTTTTGTATTTTTGTATTTTGTATTTTTGTATTTTTGTATTTTGTATTTTTGTATTTTGTATTTTTGTATTTTTGTATTTTTGTATTTTTGTATTTTTGTATTTTTGTATTTTTGTATTTTGTATTTTTGTATTTTGTATTTTTGTATTTTTGTATTTTGTATTTTTGTATTTTTGTATTTTGTATTTTGTATTTTTGTATTTTGTATTTTTGTATTTTTGTATTTTGTATTTTTGTATTTTTGTATTTTTGTATTTTTGTATTTTTGTATTTTTGTATTTTTGTATTTTTGTATTTTTGTATTTTTGTATTTTTGTATTTTTTTGTATTTTTGTATTTTTGTATTTTTGTATTTTTGTATTTTTGTATTTTTGTATTTTTGTATTTTTGTATTTTTGTATTTTTGTATTTTTGTATTTTTGTATTTTTGTATTTTTGTATTTTTGTATTTTTGTATTTTTGTATTTTTGTATTTTTGTATTTTTGTATTTTTGTATTTTGTATTTTTGTATTTTTGTATTTTTGTATTTTTGTATTTTTGTATTTTTGTATTTTGTATTTTTGTATTTTGTATTTTTGTATTTTTGTATTTTTGTATTTTTGTATTTTTGTATTTTTGTATTTTTGTATTTTTGTATTTTTGTATTTTTGTATTTTTGTATTTTTGTATTTTTGTATTTTTGTATTTTGTATTTTTGTATTTTTGTATTTTTGTATTTTTGTATTTTTGTATTTTTGTATTTTTGTATTTTTGTATTTTTGTATTTTTGTATTTTTGTATTTTTGTATTTTTGTATTTTTGTATTTTGTATTTTTGTATTTTTGTATTTTTGTATTTTTGTATTTTTGTATTTTTGTATTTTTGTATTTTTGTATTTTTGTATTTTTGTATTTTTGTATTTTGTATTTTTGTATTTTTGTATTTTTGTATTTTTGTATTTTTGTATTTTTGTATTTTTGTATTTTTGTATTTTTGTATTTTTGTATTTTTGTATTTTGTATTTTTGTATTTTTGTATTTTTGTATTTTTGTATTTTTGTATTTTGTATTTTTGTATTTTTGTATTTTTGTATTTTTGTATTTTTGTATTTTTGTATTTTTGTATTTTTGTATTTTTGTATTTTTGTATTTTGTATTTTTGTATTTTTGTATTTTTGTATTTTTGTATTTTTGTATTTTTGTATTTTTGTATTTTTGTATTTTGTATTTTTGTATTTTTGTATTTTTGTATTTTTGTATTTTTGTATTTTTGTATTTTTGTGTAATAAGCTTCCTTCCATGTTACGGTCCTATTGTTGCATGGGAAAAGCATATTCCACACTGAACTAGCCCTCGCCGGCGAACACCAGCTTGGACCTGGCCTGGCCGACCTGATTCCTTTAACAAATACACAAAAACCGACACATGTTTTCGAAGTGGTGAAGAGTAGAAAGGGGTGAGGTGAAACTTTCCGATTGACTAGCGAGAGGGCGAGGATCCTTTCGATTTTCCAGTTCACTCCCAACAACATCGTTGGGGAACAAAAACTTTCACAACAGGACCTGGTTGTGTTGCTGGTGCTTCCCTTTTTAGTTGTGCTTGTGTTTGTGTGTTTCAAAGTTTACGCACCCACAATGGGTTGAAACATTTAGGCTTTTTGGGAGGTGTTATTTTAGGGGCTTGTGAGAAAAGTGGGGGTATGAGAGGATTATTCCAACTAAACATAGTTGACATTACGGACCAACATCAACGATGCCCCCTCAGGGGTTGTCTACTATATGTCAAGCCTGTATCCAGCTGACGGAATGTGGACGGAAAGGCTTGAAAGGTCCCACCTCTGTGAGGAGGTGCCTCACAGGGCGTATGATTGGTGTGAAAATTTCACACCCCGGAGCCCACGTGATAAACGACGGCTGACTGGCTGGCTGGGTGCGAAAGAGGGTAGTTTCCTCCGTATACGCATTGTTAAGGCAGTCTGGGAGTGATTCAGTGGGAAACAGCAGACTTTCAAATGATGACTGCTTTTCTTGTTTTTTTTTTGTAAAAATATTTATTTGTCTTTGTTTGTATAAAACTAGTTACATTTCATAAACCTGATAGCATATTTAGATGCTTTGCAAACAACACTTCAGTGCCTCTATATCTACCTGATTGTTGGTTTTATCCACAAAAATAATATAATTTATAAAGAGTTTTAGTATTTTAAATTTTACAATATTAGGTAATTTTAAATCTGGGAAACGTAAACTTTCAAAAGAGAAAGTGGTACTGTGCAGTCTGGCTACTTCTGTTTGCAAGACTGTCCAAGCAGCAGTTACTCGTGAACAACTAACAAACCGGTGTGCTAAGTCTTCATCTTCTAAGCTACAATGTATACAAATAGGTGAGTTAGTCATCTGCATTCTGTGCAGTAGTGTCTGATGTACTAGCTTCTGATTTACTAACAAATAATAGTAACTTCTTTCGAACGATGAGAGCTGTCGAGTATATGTTCCGCCAAATACGCTTCCAACCATCGCACACGTTTTCACGCATCACTTTAGGTGCGTCGATCGAAGCTAAGTAGTGAGAGTGGGCACTAAGGGCGGACTGTCTATCCAAGACATCCCTTGGCAAATAAGCAATTTCTTGGCAAAGAAAACGCAAGCAAGGACAATTTGGAGGAATTTGGGAAATGTTAGGGGGATTTTGCACGACTTCTAAAAATGACTTATAGAAAGGCATTTCTGAAGTTTCTCGTAGATGACGTGTCAGTAGTAGAGCTTTACATTTAAATGCCGGCAATTGGAGGCCTAAGCCACCTTGCTCGATCGACAAGGCTAGCTGATTGATCGAAACTCTTGTTGGGTGGCCCATCCACAGATATGACCCCATTAGAGAAGTCAGCTTGGCTATGTGAACATTGTTTATGTGGACGATTGATGCAACGTACCATAAGCGTGAAGTGACAAAGGTGTTCAAAACAATTACTTTTTGGTGTAATGTAAGAGTACGCATTTTGCACATCCAGAGCTTTTGAGCAAATTTAGCTACCATTTGATCCCAATTCAGTTTAACCATCAAACGAACTGAGTTAGCGTAAGTTATTCCAAGGATTTTAACTTTATCAGCTGTCTGGAGCCATGGAATCGTTAGGCGATCGTTTTCTCTGATCAATCCGACGTCGAGTGATACTGTTTTATTTAGATTTAAAAGTGCTCCCGAACACTCGCCAAAATCGTCGAACAACCGTTTTGCTCTCTCGATTTTGTTAGGACTTGTGGAAATTAATGTGACGTCATCTGCGTAAGCGACCAGGAGATCATCTGGTCCATTCAAAAGTTGTTCAAGTCGTGAGAGTAGAGGAAAAAGGTATAGCACAAACAAATGCATAGATAAGGGATCGCCTTGTCGTACAGAACGTTGTATGTGAAAAGCAGGTGAGAGGTGTCCATTAATGAGCATTCGGGAATATGACTGAGAGCCAATTTTGGAGAGCAACTCAACAAATTCGGGCTTAAACCCAAGCGAAATCATCGTACGAAACAGAAAACGGCGATCAACACGATCGAAGGCGTGATCGAGGTCGAACGAAATCAGTTTACCTTTTCGTTTGTTCGCACGCAGACAAGCAAGCTTATCTTTGATGGAGAGAGTCGCTTGGAAAATAGTACGATTTCCGTTCGAACATTTTTGAGAGTTGTTGATGAGTGAGTGCTCTCTGAAAATGTTGTCAAGGCGTAGTTTTAGCATCCGCGAGAGGAGCTTAAAGTCAAAGTTTAATAAAGAGATCGGACGAAATGATTTGAATGTATTGCCTGTGCCCTTTTTCTTCGCGAGAACAATGACCCCCTCAACAAACTTTTCAGGACAATTTCCTCTCAAAGCCTCGTTCATAATGAGGTTAAGTTGACAATGAATAATATCAAAAGCTTCAACGTAAAATTCTTTTGGTATTCCGTCGGGCCCTGGAGATTTTCTAGATGCACTTGCTTTAATTGCAGAGAAAATTTCCCCGGTAGTGATTTCATTCATGCAACTCGCATTAGATATACTGTCCGGTGGAATTCGTCTACCACAGTGAAAATCGTCGGTTCGCAAATGTTCTTGTTCCGCGTAGAGGTTACGGAAGTAATGGAACGTATGTTCTTCAATTTCTTCAGAGTTTTCCAGAACACGGTCTGGTAGTTCAAGTCGGGTGATGGCAGTTTTCTTTTTTTGGCGTTCACCCAACTGAAAGGAAGATAGGGGTTCACCTGACACGTAAGTTTCGTTGATGAACATAAAAAGCTCAGTGAATTGTCGTTGTAGACGTAACATTTTGCCCTTGATAAGATTGATTGTAGAGAGAATTGATGGGTTACCGTACAACTGATCGTAAGCCTCCCTGAGCTGAACATATAACCGTTGCTGTTCGTTGTTAAAAAACGCATATTTTTGACTTGTTTTCCATCGAAAAAAGCTTTTGATCTTCGGCTTAGCCAGCTCGACCCACCAATTCATCCACGATGAGTAGTTTCGTCTCAGTCTAGTCCAATAATCCCATTTGTGTTGGAACTCATCCATATTCTCTCTTGTGAGAACGTGAGGCCGTATTGACCAATACCCTCGACCCTTCTCTCGACCAAGATATGGTAGGCATAAGCGAACCGTCAACGCTTTGTGATTAGTAAAAGAACAAACATGAGTAGCTGATTCTCTCAACTGACTCACCAGATTGGAACTCACGTAAACTCGATCAATTCGTGAGGCAGAGTTATGTGTAACGTAGGTGTATTGAGTTCTTCCTGGGTGAAGAGAGTCCCAGACGTCTACTAGCCGTAGCTGTTGGGTAGTATTCTTGAGAGTTAAGCTGTAATTACTCTCCCCTGTGGCATCCTTCGCATGTACTACCGCGTTAAAGTCACCTCCAATTACACAAAACTCAGCCTTTTGCCGGAGATAGTAAGATAGTGTAGTGTTAAAGAACTCTTCTCTTTGTACTCTGTGTTGAGAACCCGAAGGCGCGTAGATGTTCACTAGGGTTACAGAATCATGGATTTTGAGAGCAATTAATCGAGAGTCAAGACTACGTTCTACGTGTGAAAAGCGAATGTGAGGTTTGAGAGCTATTGCTGTACCTCTGTTAGTATTGTCAACATTAGTGATAGTGGTATAGCCAGGAATAGAGAATTGTGAGCTTTCTATCTCCTGAAGTAGAGCAATGTCTACGTTGTGTGTACGCAAAAAACTGTGCAGACAGTTTAATTTGTTAGTATTGGAAATATTGTTAATGTTAATAGATGCGAGATTGTAACTTTGTGTAGCCATTTTTACTTCTTTCGCTGTCCCGCAGATGGGCGCCCTCGTGGGCGACGCTTAACTTCGACGTACTCGTCGCATACCTCACTTGGGAGCCCTGACTCGGTGGTTTGAACGTTTCCCGTAAGTTCTGTAATTGCAAATCCGTCCCCGGGCAGTGCGACTAGTAGAGAACGATTTGCCATTTCGACACTCACCGTGGCCGGCGGGTCATTACTTTCCCCTTCAGCAAACTCCATCGTCTCCTGTCCCTCTGTCGCCGCGTTAAAGTCCTTCGTGGCAGGGGCTGTTGTCGCCGTTCCGGCTTGGTAAGCCGCAGATTTGATGTTTGCTACCTCCTCATTCGGCTCAGTAGTTGTCGGGTCGGTGGTCTTCTTCCCCTCGGCAGTCGTAGCCACCAATCTGATGGGAGAGCGCGAGACGTCTCTCATCGTGCTTGGTGGCGGTGAGCTGTCCAGATCGATTGTTGGCCTTGGGCGTCTTGATTCCAACGGGTTTTGCAGCGTCGATCCGGCTGCCCTGGCGGAGAGTTGTTCTACGCAACTCTCTGACGCCGGCGTTACGCTCTCGGTGCTGATTTGCTCAGCGAGTACTATCGGCGGAGACATTTCCGAACCAAACCCACGCAAAGCACTCGAGTACGATTTGGGTTTGAGACGCTCGTTCACTCCGACTTTTTGGGCCAAGAGTTTCTTGTTCTGTACACAAGAAATTCCGATGTGCAAATACTCGGTACAGTGACGGCAAGTTTGCCGTTGCTTGGGGTAGGTCACAAGCGTAGTCTCACCCGCAATAGTTACGTACGACTTGATGGGCTCCCTTAGCACCATCTTCACCTGTCGCACTCCGGATCTCAATCCTGGGAAGTGGTGCTTGTCACCAAACACCAACCAGTCAATGGAGAGGACCTCACCATATGCTGTCATGTGCCTGCTAATCTGCTCGCTCGTCACGTTCTCCGAAAGATCGTGCAGTTTGACCTCGATGCCCCCATCGGCCATACGGAGACGAAGTTTGTACTTGACTCCCTTAACTACGAAATCGTGTTTGTTGTCGTGGTCACTCACGATTTTTTGAGCCAGCAGCAGGTTGGTCAGCTTCACGTACACACAATCATCGATGTGATGTAATTGTATTTGGACGAGCTGCTCTCGAGTGACGCCAAGATGGCGGCCGACAAAGGTATGGACCTCCTCAGAGGTTGGTTTCTTTGGGATATTCCCAAAGTCCACCAGAAACGTGTTTTCACGGAATCGGCGGTTGTTCATCTCGCTGTTTTGAGATGACGGGTTTTAATCTCCTGCCAGCTACCCCTAGTCCGCCTTGGGACGCGGACTTACGCGAAAAACGCGACGCTTTTTACACGGTTTCGAAAAGTGCGGAGCAAACGTTACCGACTTGTTAACGCTTCAGCAGTCGAAGGCCAACTTGTATTTTTGTATTTTTGTATTTTTGTATTTTTGTATTTTTGTATTTTTGTATTTTTGTATTTTTGTATTTTTGTATTTTTGTATTTTTGTATTTTTGTATTTTTGTATTTTTGTATTTTTGTATTTTTGTATTTTTGTATTTTTGTATTTTTGTATTTTTGTATTTTTGTATTTTTGTATTTTTGTATTTTTGTATTTTTGTATTTTGTATTTTTGTATTTTTGTATTTTTGTATTTTTGTATTTTTGTATTTTTGTATTTTTGTATTTTTGTATTTTTGTATTTTTGTATTTTTGTATTTTTGTATTTTTGTATTTTTGTATTTTTGTATTTTTGTATTTTTGTATTTTTGTATTTTTGTATTTTTGTATTTTTGTATTTTTGTATTTTGTATTTTTGTATTTTTGTATTTTTGTATTTTTGTATTTTTGTATTTTTGTATTTTTGTATTTTTGTATTTTTGTATTTTTGTATTTTTGTATTTTTGTATTTTTGTATTTTTGTATTTTTGTATTTTTGTATTTTTGTATTTTTGTATTTTGTATTTTTGTATTTTTGTATTTTTGTATTTTTGTATTTTGTATTTTTGTATTTTTGTATTTTTGTATTTTTGTATTTTTGTATTTTTGTATTTTTGTATTTTTGTATTTTTGTATTTTTGTATTTTTGTATTTTTGTATTTTTGTATTTTTGTATTTTTGTATTTTTGTATTTTTGTATTTTTGTATTTTTGTATTTTTGTATTTTTGTATTTTTGTATTTTTGTATTTTTGTATTTTTGTATTTTTGTATTTTTGTATTTTTGTATTTTTGTATTTTTGTATTTTTGTATTTTTGTATTTTTGTATTTTTGTATTTTTGTATTTTTGTATTTTTGTATTTTTGTATTTTTGTATTTTTGTATTTTTGTATTTTTGTATTTTTGTATTTTTGTATTTTAGTATTTTTGTATTTTTGTATTTTTGTATTTTTGTATTTTTGTATTTTTGTATTTTGTATTTTTGTATTTTTGTATTTTTGTATTTTTGTATTTTTGTATTTTTGTATTTTTGTATTTTTGTATTTTTGTATTTTTGTATTTTTGTATTTTTGTATTTTTGTATTTTTGTATTTTTGTATTTTTGTATTTTTGTATTTTTGTATTTTTGTATTTTTGTATTTTTGTATTTTTGTATTTTTGTATTTTTGTATTTTTGTATTTTTGTGTAATAAGCTTCCTTCCATGTTACGGTCCTATTGTTGCATGGGAAAAGCATATTCCACACTGAACTAGCCCTCGCCGGCGAACACCAGCTTGGACCTGGCCTGGCCGACCTGATTCCTTTAACAAATACACAAAAACCGACACATGTTTTCGAAGTGGTGAAGAGTAGAAAGGGGTGAGGTGAAACTTTCCGATTGACTAGCGAGAGGGCGAGGATCCTTTCGATTTTCCAGTTCACTCCCAACAACATCGTTGGGGAACAAAAACTTTCACAACAGGACCTGGTTGTGTTGCTGGTGCTTCCCTTTTTAGTTGTGCTTGTGTTTGTGTGTTTCAAAGTTTACGCACCCACAATGGGTTGAAACATTTAGGCTTTTTGGGAGGTGTTATTTTAGGGGCTTGTGAGAAAAGTGGGGGTATGAGAGGATTATTCCAACTAAACATAGTTGACATTACGGACCAACATCAACGATGCCCCCTCAGGGGTTGTCTACTATATGTCAAGCCTGTATCCAGCTGACGGAATGTGGACGGAAAGGCTTGAAAAGGTCCCACCTCTGTGAGGAGGTGCCTCACGGGGCGTATGATTGGTGTGAAAATTTCACACCCCGGAGCCCACGTGATAAACGACGGCTGACTGGCTGGCTGGGTGCGAAAGAGGGTAGTTTCCTCCGTATACGCATTGTTAAGGCAGTCTGGGAGTGATTCAGTGGGAAACAGCAGACTTTCAAATGATGACTGCTTTTCTTGTTGACGCGGTGGAGTCTTGAGTTATGTACACGCACTGTTTGTTTAAGAGCTTTTAAGAGACACAGAAAGACAAGGGACAGACGCTTTTGTTTGGATTGTTACGATGAGGTTACCGATTTGGATGTCAACTGTCACCCCAGAAAGTTGTTGTTCCGACCTCTTTTTTATGTTTGTATCTGGCTTAATACAGCTTTCGATATATCGTAATGGAGGGCTGGTGCGACCCTTCTGATGATGGCGTACTTAAAACACATTTTCTATCAAAATGCGAAAAAATAGTTGCATATATTTAAACTCGATTCAGGGTCGGACAACCAGTAAATTTTCTAAAACAAGCTTGACACGACAATTGGAAAGAGAGCTGATCGGGTTTCTTCAAGATTCTCTCACTAACATTGAACTTTGAATGAAAGAGAGTTGCTCTCTTGCTCACTGTCTCGCCCTGAAAAACCATCTACGCTCCACAAAATATTCAAAATGTAACTCACCACCTTGAACTCAATTTGTAACTAATGAAACAATCGCTAGAACATTTCAATCGAGCTACTTAAAAGCGACTTCCCTCCTCAACCTTCCCAGATTCAGTGAAGCAAGGCATCTTAATTTATTTTTCCCTCTTTTAAATTTTAATCACTCTTTTGATTGCCGACACACGCGTAAGTAAGTGCTTTTTTTTACTCTCCTCGCGATACTTTTTTATAACCATCGCCCCGGTAGGAAAAATGAAAAGAATTGTTCCCCACCTCGACATGCCAGCCATTTAGACCTTCCACTAAGATGTATAAAACAATAACGGCGGAAAAGCTGGGGAAATGCGTACACTGCCTTACGAGGCAAATTTTCCTGCTTTTTTGTTCCGTAGTTCGTCTTTTGATGATGGCAGACAGAGCAAAAGTGAAGCTCAAGCCTAATGGCGAAAATATGAATGATTATATCAGATGATTGATTAATTTTTTATTAGTTCTTGCCACGAGATTTGTCTGTGGGTTTGGGAGGAAAAAACAACAACAAAAAATGTACAATGTGCTCAGGAATGGCAAGAATGACTGGCTTTTCTTATTTTTATCTGACTTTTTTTTTGGAAGAAGTAGGGGGGGAATCTTTGATGGTGGGCGTTACTCAAACAGTATGTTATTTTCATTTTAAGACGTCCAACGGGACGAAGATCTGACGTTCGGCCAGGGACGAGCAAAAATCTGTCCGAAATTTTCCGGGCATTCCATCGATTTTCCGTCAGCGTGTTTCGAGCCGCTTAACGCAGAAAAGAGGAAGAGAGGGTTTGCGAGGCGGTTGTACACACATTTTTCCCTGAACGTTGGTCTTTTCTAAGCCTGCAGACAACTTCAGATTGTTTGCCCTCGTCAAGACCACTTGGTTTTGTGGTATGGTGAATTGTCTTTCCATTTTGAGAATCGAGAAATTAGGTGAAATTGAACATCAGAAATCATGATTTGCCAAAAGCATGTTTCAAGAAATATTCAAACCTCACCGCTAAGTGACTTGGTTTGCATGCCTTCCCCGCACATGATACTGAAAAAGGTTGGATGGAAACGTGGCTTGGTGTGGGCGCATTGCCCAAATTGTGGGAGCTATTTTGAGGAAAACTTTTTCATTTCACCGGAAAACCTTCACACTTGGGTGTGCTTATATAAGCAGGAAAAATGTGTCACAATATGTGCTTAGGATATGCATCGAGGTGAAATTGATTGAGGTTCAGGAGAAAAAGAAGACTCTTTGGTTTCCGGAAGGGAAATTTGGTTGTGCGATATGAAAATTTGGATTCTTCAAAAACTTTTTGCTCAGTTACAGAATAACTGATTGATAATGTATAAAATGTTTTGTTTTTAATTATAATTCGTTAAATTTGGGAGAATAAATACCAAAATTCATCGATTTGGTGTGGTGTGTCTTCGGCAAAGTTGTATGTATGGATATGGACAACACTGAACAAAATGATACACGGTAAAAAATGTTTTGGTGATTTTGAATTTTTATTTTTGTCACTCAAACTTGATTGGCAAAAAACACCATTTTTATTATTTTTGCCTTTCTTACTAAAGAAAGGTATAGGTTTTACTTTATGGCTGGACATCATTTTCATCTTCGTAAAAATGACGATTCAGCATGAATTTTAATCGGAAAATCGCTAAAAAATCACACTGCATCGATTTTTGACGCTTTGTCGCCAAGTCGACAAGTTGTCAAGTTGAGCTTCGAATACTGGCGCGAGAATGCTGGCGCATATATTTTGTGGCTCAAGATATACTCGTTTGTAGTAGCTTGTCTACCGATGTTTCCTACAACATGTAAGATATCGTAGCTTTTCAGTTTTCAATGCTCGCGACGCCAATGGCTATCTACCTAAGGTATCGCGATTGAGTGTGTAGTGGTGCGGTTGTAATAATAGCTATCTCTGACGTTCTCACTTTCGTAGAAGCTGAATGGCAAGCTTCCCTGCACAGGACCATTTTGATGACCATCCCTCATAAGTTTCTGCAAAATCAATTAATATTTCAAATCTTTTAAACATATATGGAAATTTTTGAAGAATCATTCAAAGAACTAGATTAGAGGCGTGGTTGTGCGATCAAATCTACAGCTGAACACTACTTTGGTGTCTTGGGACAACTAGAATCCCAAGGATCACGGTGGCTTAAGGGTAGAGTACCCCGCTAGAGACGTGGGTGGTACGGGTTCGAATCCCGTCTGTGATCTGGTGATTTTTTTCGCTTCTTAACCACTTGATACTACCAGTTGTCGTTTTTCTTCGAATATCGTCTTCCAAGTAAAAAGAGTCATGGCCTAACTCAGGGTCAATAATAATAAAAATAAAAAAGTAACAAACAATTCTGTATACCAAGATACAAGCCTGTACTGAGCAGGAACAGGAGTCCACGCTTTGAGAGGGCTCATGAGTAGCAATCCTTACTACCAACTACCCTCGATAAAGCAAATGGCCTATCAAACACTGCTCAGCGATGTTCACCAAGAAGAGAGCGACAATAACGACGGTAGCAAGAAGGTTAAGAGAGCGAAAAGAAGAACTAGATTAGAGGCGTGGTTGTGCGATCAAATCTACAGCTGAACACTACTTTGGTGTCTTGGGACAACTAGAATCCCAAGGATCACGGTGGCTTAAGGGTAGAGTACCCCGCTAGAGACGTGGGTGGTACGGGTTCGAATCCCGTCTGTGATCTGGTGATTTTTTTCGCTTCTTAACCACTTGATACTACCAGTTGTCGTTTTTCTTCGAATATCGTCTTCCAAGGAATCATTCAAATTTAGCATAGCATATCATTGGTGTCTACCCGTAGCTGCTACTTCGTTATTGATCAGGACCCCCAAACATTGCTCCGTGGACCACAGATGAAAAGTAGGAACCAATCATCACCCCTTCGCAATTTTCAAAGGTCCCTATCGTGCTGATCAATACCGACGCCGGCCACGACCTGAGGTAAGACACGGGGAAGTGGATGGGAATGTTAGTCCGATACTTGAGTGATGGGACCGCTAAATCGGCTGCGTCTCCGACAAAGTGTCACATGAGTTTTGAGGGGTTAGTAAGATGGGTATGAGGTCAGGATTCACTGTGGTAGGTGATGCGACCATAAGCAATTTGTTTATCGGTTGAAATTTTAAAAATCTTAGGCAGCTGGCTGCGGAAAGATACCTATCTAGGGATTTAAATATAGTATTAATTCGACCGCGATTCTCCAGAAATTCTCCGTCGGCGTGCCTTCCGAGCAACGGAGATGTAGGAAGGGCTTCATTCATTAAAATTATTTTATATCATAAGCCTTAAAACATATTCGTCGACGTGCCTTCCGATCCTCGATGCTATGGAAATCCAGCAATTGCTTGTCTCAAAAAACAATAATGGGATCGTTTCGGCCAACGAACGCGCGAACTAAAAAAAATGAAAAAAGAAGAAGAAGAAATCCAATCACCCCATGCACTCGAACAGCGACACAAAAGAGACGGAAAATAACACGAAAAACAGGACTGCGAGTCCCCACAGACACCGCACTACTCAATGTCATTTTGGAAGAATCATTCAAATTTTCATATAAACAAAAACAAAAGCAAATTATTCAACATATTTTCAACATACTATGAAAATAATGTACACAATAAATCAAAATCAATTTTTGAGAAAGAATTAATCGTAAAACATGAATTACTTTGTTTCATGTCCTATCTCCAAACTACATAATCAGCCAAAAAGCCATCCTCAACAAGTTTCACAATTAATCACCCATCGCCCGTTTATCAGTGTGAAGCTGTCCCTTTGACACTCATACGACCCCGAGTCACATTCGCCAGCGTCGCTTTCCTCCACCCCAGACAATGTATTTGGTTCGTATTGAATTTATTGAGTAGGTCGACCCAAAAACCCTGTCAAACTAGCACGAATAGAAATGATCCCCGGACGTCTTTTCTCCCCATTGTCCCGCCGATCTACCCCACCGCCACCGTTTTCCATGTGCAGAAAATTCCACTGTATTGGATCGGGGAGTGTGAATGCGGAGTCGCGTTCCGATGTCGTCGCCACAAATCCCACCATTGGGGATGTCCAAAAATGACGTAGATGTTTGAAAAAGAGTGATAGAAATTGTGGAAGGCAGGAAAAAATCACGTAGTCCGTGAAAGACCCCCGCCAAAACCAATCGCTTGTCAACGAGGGTCGACTTTCGCCGGGGAGATGCCACCGAAGCGAACGGAGAAGGCGATAAAAAGTTACTTCTTCCCCGAAACGGGGGGCAGAGACTTTGTTCGTTTTAAGTTGTGATGAAAGAGGACTCGGGGTGGGAGATGAGAGGGAGAAAATGGAGTCACCCCCCAAGAAAACCAGATAAGCCACGCCGTGGCACCAGTGGTCGCACTCGTTGGGTTTTGATGGCAAATGGAGTCCAAAATTCTGGGAAGTCTTTCTTGATGCGTTTTTTTTCTTTTCAGTTTAAAACATTGTGGATAAAATCAACGTGAGAAGTTTTTTAAATAAAAAAATTTAAGTATTGCTTTTGCGTTTGAAAATAAAATAATTTTCTTCTATATTTATTAAATATATTATATTAAAAACGTTATAAATATTATTATATTTCTTTTAAACAAACTTTTTGAAACTCGACCTGTGTCATGCACAAAAGACCGATTAAACGAATCTTCACCAGAATTTTGAGCCAATTTGGTAGAATGAATATGTTGAGATATCTTCAAATTTATTTTGTTTAACGTTTAACATTTATAATTTGATTCCCTAAAACAGATAAAAAGAGTTTAGGATTATTCAAATCCCGCTAAACATTTTAAACCTTGTTTTCTTCATTTTAAGTGTAACTTCGGATTTTAAGTACATTTTTGAATTGTCAAAAAAGAAGACAGCGTGGAACTTGTGAAATTATAAAATTTCTACAAAATCCATGAAATTGTTGCAAAATGCAAAAGTTATTTTTATAAATAATGTTACAATGCATGATTTATTAATTGAACACTTTAAATCACATTATGTTTGTCGAAATTGGTTTGAAATTTTTCAATCAAAAGATTTAAATAGACTAAATCAGTAGACAGTGCCACCCCGTTTTTGAAACTTTTTTGCTTCCCAAAATTCAAAGCCAAAAATTTGTGAAGTTTTAGATTGGTTTTCGATCAACAATTAAATTACGTTATAACGAAGCCAATCTTATTAAGCAGTCATTTTTAACGTGAAAAAATTTGGAGAACTGTCGTTTTGCCAAAATTGGGATGACATTATA
Organism: Culex quinquefasciatus; assembly: GCF_015732765.1. Taxonomy (NCBI): domain Eukaryota; kingdom Metazoa; phylum Arthropoda; class Insecta; order Diptera; family Culicidae; genus Culex; species Culex quinquefasciatus. The sequence goes on along the minus strand of NC_051862.1, from coordinate 171,266,326 downwards.
TTGTGGCTGGTTTTGTAAAGATGGGTCTGTGTTTATCGAAGATTATTATTTATTATCTATTATCTAATGATATTTAAAAGGGAGCATTGGTAGTATTTTTAGGCGTCATCCACAAAGTATGTCACGCTAAAATCGGCCAAAATTAACCCCCCCTCCCCCCTATGTCACACTTTGTCACGCTGGCTCTGACCCCTCCCCCTCGAAAAGTACGTCACGTTTGGTCGGACCCCCCCCTCACTATCTTGTTTTTTTTTACAATTTTATCATTTTTAAAAAGGATTATTTTTGAATTCGGAATTTAATCGAGAATGTTTTTAATTTATACAGGTTGCGTTTTGGATTTGTTTATTTTGTTCAATATTTTAATGATAGAAATCACCATCACCATAAGACCGATTCTTAGCGAAGCTACACAAAAATGCCACATTTTTCAATTTTCAATGTGATTTTTCAAATGAAAGATTTCATTTTTATTATGATTAAATAATTGCAATGTGCTTTAAATGCGTTTTCTTACCTCAAAAGCCAAAAATATTCACCAAATGAAGTCTGCAAGCCATTGAACGGGAGAGGATTTTTTTCATAAATCTGTTCCTTTTGTTGTCTCGTCACGGAAAGAAATGGCTGGCAAAATCTCAAATTTGAACCAATTCTATCAGTTTAAGGAGCAAAAGATTCGTTTTTCATTTCGTGATAATGTGTAGAAGAGCAAAAGTCTAAAAAATCAAACTGGCCCTTTTAAAAGTCCAGTTTTACGATGTTGTCCCGTCACGCTACATTTTCATTTCAGGGGAAGCACAGGTACTATATGATTCATTCTACATGACATTTTTTTGTAGGAAAATTAATTATCTTCCCAAATATGTAATAACATTTCGGGGTTTCTTCTTTTATTTTGCAACTACAGCCAACACGCTGAAAAAAAAACTTGGGATTTTTTTCAAAAAAGTAGCTGAAGAATCTGTCATTCCACTTTTTTTAAGCATATTAAATCTGCCATCAAAAACTTTGTTTCTTAAAGCCTTGAATCGTGTTTGATTTATGAGTAAAGTTTATCAAACATTAAACTTTTGAAGCTATATTTAAAAAATGAATTTTTAGTGTTAAAGAAATTGTCGAGCGTGACGTCACAGTCTCACGTACCCCCCCTCTACCCCTTGTCACACTTTGTCACACTTGCGACAACCCCCCCTCCCCCCCTAGAGCGTGACGTACTTTATGGATGACGCCTTACAGCTTTACATTTAAAACATACTTAACTAATTCATACTACACTTTCAGTAATACAAATTTCTCTTTTAAAATTAGTGTAATACTTTGATTTTTAAAATAAGGCTTTTTAAAATATTTAAGATTTTTTTCAATTCCTGTGATAATTTAAGAAGTAAAATGATTTGGTTAGGTAATGCTGTGGAATTTGGAAATTTCGATGTATTTTTTTTAATTTTAAAAGATTTGTTCCTGGTCATTGGGCAAAGGCTCGATAAAAATTCTAAGTATTTTAATCATTTAACTTCATTTCTATTCGGCAGATAATGTTATGTTAAAATCAATCCTACGTGGCTAGAAAAAAAACAAAGACATTTAGAAACAATTTTCTATTAGTGTCACGATGAAAATTGGCGAAAAAATGTAGTTGATCGAAAATCATATAAAATTATATCTATAAAAAACTTTCTGTGAATTAATTATAAGATTTTCATGGTTATTTTGACATTTGAGCAATTCTCTGAGATTTCGGTCATTCATTTTTTTGTAGTTTTTAATTCGGCAAAATCTTTTTTAATGCCTTCGGTATGCCCAAAGAAGCCATTTTGCAACATTAGTTTGTCCATATAATTTTCCATACAAATTTGGCAGCTGCCCATACAAAAATTATATATGAAAATTCAAAAATCTGTATCTCTTGAAAAAATTTATGATCGATTTGGTGTCTTCGGCAAAGTTGTAGGTATGGATAAGGACTACACTTAAAAAATATGTTGCACGGTAAAAAATGACATTTTTTTAATTTTTTTTGTCACTGAAATTTAATTTCATATTTTTATATTTTTTTATGTGGGTCATTCTCCGTTGCGTGAAACTTTTGTCTAAGGGGTTATTACGATTCCTGATCACGAATCCGAGGTCCATTTTTCGATATTTTGTGACGGTGGGGCGATACGACCCCTTTCATTTTTCTTGTTTTTTTTACTATGACACGTTTTTCAGTGAGTTGTAGCTCGCAACCGTGGAGAAATAAAAATTTGGTGTCATATCAAAATTTTGATTTGACCCCACATTATTCTTGTTTTTCTTTCTAACTTTATATTTTCCAAACTTTGGCCGATCTCAAACCCCGTTAAGCCTCCACCAAATTGAACGCTAATATGCTTTGGGAGTTGTGAACCGACTCGGAAGCCGTGAAAGCTGCTGCGATGTGATGCATCGTTTTTTCTTCCTTCTTTCCGGTGAAAGCCAAAAGCAACTTTCAACCGAAAGCTCTCGAGAAAATCTTCCAAAATCCTTGCCCGGGGGTGACTGGGTGAATGTGGGTGTGTGAGCGCGCGTCTTCAAGCCTGACTGGCGACAGATGGAGGATGAAAGCGCTTTTCCTTCCAGCAGTCACACACACACACACACACACACAATCGTACACACAGATCCCACAGAGGGGGTAAAACCAGCAGACAAACAGCAAAGGGCTCACCAACACAACACACCAGAAGCAACAATGAAAAGGACGAAGAATAAGAAGCAAGCTGAGATCGTTGTCGAACACTCACCGTGTGTGTGTGTGTGAGGATCAAACGAACCGACTCACTGTGCCTTTCGAGCCTGTCAGCGATGTGGATTTAAAGTGGATTATTGCTGGAAAGATTTTCCACGAGGAGTCGGCCTACACGTGTGCGGCACGCGGATTAAAGGAGCGAGTTGAAAGATTGAGTTTTGCGAGCGCAGGCACACTCGAGCTTTTATGGTTTTGCGTTTCGCGAACGATTAAGTCACTTTCCGATGATTGATAGAAAGGCAGCACTCTCGAGGGAAGGCAGACAGCAGCTCAAGTGGAAAATCTGCACTTTTGGCTTTGCCAGGGTGAACAGGCAGTTTTTGGAGGTTGATTTGTAATAGACCGGTTGATTTTTCCTGAATTTCAAAAGGCCAAAAAGGTAAAACTTGCTCCGAAAGGTATTTAGTGTTGAGAAATTCTCTAGATTTTTTTATGATTTTTAATCTGTTTTTTGTTTTTTTTTTTTTTTTAATAAATTTTTCCCATGCATTCCCTATATTAAACGAAGCCAATTTGCATTACTGAATTTTCCAAAATATGTTTCTTCTGAATACATTTTATGATCGATTTGATGTCTTCAGTAAAGTAGTAGGTTATAAAAAAAACTTTTTTGATATGTTTTAGTGGACAAAAAAGGCATTTTATCGGGTCTCTGGTTGCTACTGAGATACAGTCTCTCTATGTTTATTTTTTGTGAAAAAATAGTTTTTCTCAATGATATCTTACTACTTCATTTTTCAACTCGCGATATCTGTTGGTTGAACACTTTTGGAATATATTTATTATATTTTCAATATGTAAAAACTATTATTCGTAAAATTTTCTGCTCTTTTCAATGAAAAAAAAAATCAAATTGTAAAAATCACGAGTAACCATTCGGAATGACCTTAATATTTAAAATTTTGAAATGTTTCCTGACAGTATTTTTATTAAAGTCGGAAAATTCAACATTTCTAAAAAAAATCGAAAGAAACCTTCGAAAAATTAGGGGTTATAAATAGAGGCTGAAAAATAATCACTGATTACAAGATTTAATTTTATAGACGCTGAATTTTGGTAACCAGCAGTCCGATCAAATCGGAAAATGTTTTCGATTAAAATATATATGCTACATTTTTGTCATTTGAATATTAAAGAACAGAAAAGGCCAGGTTTAGCCACAGTCGAGGGATAATTCTCTGAGATTTCGGTCATTCGATATTTTTTAGTATTTTTTAATCCGGCTGAAACTTTTTGGGTGCCTTTGGTACACCCAAAAAAGCCATTTTGCATTTATTTTCCATTTTGCAGACTAATTTTAAAGGTGTAAAATTAATTTAAAACACAAAAACTTTGAAAAATATTTGCATTGGCCTTAAAAATCCAACTTCTCAAAAATTTCCTGAATGTGCAAAAATCTTTGGCCTGGTTATGAAATTTTGAATCTATATTGATTTGTTCAAAAAATCTAAAAATTGGTCGATTTTTTTAAATATTTTGTTTTATTCAAGACTAACATTTCAAAAAGGCCAACCATTCAATATATCGTCGTTTATTAATGCTAGATTAAAAAAATGAAAATATTGGAAAATTTCACCAATGTTTGAAACTTTTACATTGAAAATCGGACCATTAGTTTCTGAGATATCGACATTAGAAATAGTGGGTTGTTTGGGTGAAACATCAATTTTCCTGTTTTCAAATCTTTGCATGGAAATATCTCAGCAACTAAGGGTCGTATCAACAAAGTTCAAAAAAGCGAATTTTCTCAGCTTATCAAAAACATTTTTTTCAAAAGTGGACAAAATGAGCACTCATTGAAACAAATTTTTAACTGCGACTTTTTTCAAAAAAGTTACCTAAAAATGGCTGTAACTTGAAAACGGTGCACTTTATCAAAATATCACTGAAGTACTTTTAAATTGCAAATTTGATTTTACATCGAAAAATGAAGTTTAAACATCTTTGCGCATTTTTTTTTAAAAATCAGTATTGATTAGAACATTCATAACACGGTTGAAGATTTTTTGCACATTCTGGAATTTTCTGAGAAATTGGAATTTGATGTCCCCTAAAACATACAAAAAAATAAAAATAGTGTTTGTTTTTACAAGTCAAGTTTTGTCACAAAAAGTGGAATCAAAAATCACAAAAAAATCACCGTGTAACGTATTTTTTCTGTGTACTCCTTATCACCAAAACACCAAATCGATCAAAAAATTCCCCTAAAGAGATACATATTTTTGAATTTTATTTTTTCGTATTTTTGTATGGACAGCTACCAAATTTGTATGAAAAATTATATCGACAAACTAATGATACAAAATGGCTGCTTTGAGCATACCAAAAGCACCAAAAATGTTTAAGCTGGATTAAAAAATACGAACATCAAAATAAAAAAAAAAAAACATTTTTTTAGAGAATTGCTAATATACCTAAAACGTAACTTAATCCGCTTTAAGTAGAAGGTGCGTTCGTGTGAAAAATACAGGCGAAAAAATTAAATTATTAATTTTAAACATGTTTAACAAGTGACTAATTACTAAACTTACTAATTTCTCTTGATTGGTGTTGCAGATCTTCAATCTTTATGGTAGAATTGGAACAGTATGTTTACCAAAATATCTGTGTAAATAATACTAAGGTGCTTGTAACTTTTCACGGATAGAAATCCTGTAAGCAAATCCAGTAACTCCGTGTTGTTGTCGTCAACATTTTTTTTAGATTTTTTGAGTTCAAAATTCAAAAAAAAAATGTTGAGGATTTTGGACACATTTCAATGCTGTCAATTTCAACAACACAGAAACAGTTAAAGTTTTCTTTAGTGGCCACGTTAAATGAAATTTTACTGACATTTTAGTTTTACTTTTTCACTCACATTTGAATGTATATTTACAGTATTTTTTTCTGTTAAATATGTTGTTAAGTCAATTAAAAACATATTTTCTTTTCACAGCTATAAAAACCATAGAAATCTATTCAAATACAACACTACCCATTATTTCCATTGATCCCTTCAATCAAAAGCCACCACACAACACCGCTCTTTGACGTCGGTTCCTTAACAATTTCCCAGGCCTTTCAAACCGTCTGTGCACATTATGCTTTCAATCCCCAGGTTCAGGTTCTGCGAGTTATTCAAACTTATAATTTACAGAGGAAAAATCCCTACCCGCCAAGGCATTCCGACCCAGTCGTGCATGGCAAGAAAAGAGTGAGGGAAAAAAAGTTGTCAAAAGGGTTAAGAACTCCGTTGGAGAGAACGAAAAAAAAAACCAGCTTCGTTACGACGTCAGAAACAGTGGTGGGTTTAGCGTGGTCATAATAAACAACGTGCAGGCATGGCCAGGGAGGGAGTTATAACAACAATTTTCCCAACGCGAAACGCTGGAAACGTCGACGACGAGGAAGAGGAAGAAGCAAAAGTGGTAAGGTGGAAAAGTGCCACCCAAGCATCATCATCACCAACGACGGTGGTTGGTTCCGCCCGGTGGCAACGATTGAAACGTTGATGAAGTCCTTCCAGTCAGCAGTCACAACGCCGTGGCTTGGCGGCGGCGGTTCTGACGTAGTGAAATGTGATGCCAGGTTGCACACACAGTGACACTCGGTGGCCAGAATGAGTCGTGGTTGGGACTGGTTTAACCCTCTACTTATTTTTCGTAGCTACAAGTAACGCTTTTTTGTCGAATGTTTCGAAAATAAAACGCGTTTTTAATGTTTGATCATGGGTATACTAAAACAAGGGCACGGAAGCTGGCCGTTCTGTGCATGTTCCCAAAATATGATTAAATTTGGATGCCGAAGTCCCGAGTTATTATCAGAAACGTAAACAGCAGTCGGGCATGCACGTGCGACAAACGACCCTTGTCATACATGCAGGGTGTGTCAAGATAGCACGATCTGATTGGAACTACACTTCCATGGAGAGTGACATTGCACTTTATTTTTATGGTATTTGTTGGATATCTTAGGATTGAAGTCGAGTTTTTGGGTAAAAATATGGAGCATTGAAAGCTGAACAAAATAGTCTCTCTTACTGAGGGTGGTCCAATATAGCCGTGTGACTAGGTAACACTATCACTTTGAGCCGGCCGTGCAAAAACGGTCCTTTTCGGAATTTTATAATTTCTAAGCAAAAAAATCCTAAAAATATGATGTCTTCGAGAAAGTTTATCTAGATTTCATGAAGGTTCTTTATCTGAGAATTGACTATTGCACCCTCCAAGGTAAAAAACAAAAACATTTGCTGTTCTCCATATAATTTGACTTTTTTTTTCCATACAAACTTCAACAACTTAGAGGGAGGGGTTCCCGTGTTCAGAATGAGCTCAAATTTGGAATTTAGCCTAGTGATGGGTCAATGTTTGATTTCAGGGGGTAGTCCTGAGAAAGCCCAGATTTGGACTACCCTGGTGTAGAGGGTGAAAGTATGCCTAGTACATTTTTGAATTCACAAAAGATATTTTTGCTTTTTTTATTTATTTATTTTTCATTATATTTAGCTTTATAATTAATTACAGTTTGTGATCAAATGCATTTATGTTATTTTTAATTAAACGAAAAAAACAGCTTTTTCAGCATAAAAATATTTTAAGAATATTTTTATTAGCTATCGATAACAATCTTTTTTTGACTTCCTCATCTTTCTGAGGAAAGGCTATAAAATCACTCGAAAAGTGAAATTTTTAATTAGACCTCCTAGACCTACCGTCATTTATACATGCCGACTCAAAATCACCAGCTTAGAAAATGTCTGTGTGTTTGGCTGTATGTAGATATGTGTACCAAATCAATGTCACTGGAATAACTCGTCACTGACTGAGCCGATTTTGACCGGTCCCATAAGCCCTTATTCAAATTCATAAGATTTCGTAAAGTACATCAAAAGTTATGCTTAAAAAACTGCTGCATTTAAATTTCACAATTTGCAAAAAAGGGTGGTTTTTGCATGAAAACCTGTCATATTATATATTTTTAGAAAGGTTCTGAAATGACCTTTCTTGTGGATTAAGAATTTTCAAGATCTGACTTACCTATCAAAACTTACAAGTAGTTTAAAAATGGTTTACATAACCTCAAATGGTCCGGTCTGATCGCCACGAAAAAGCCGTGCAGAGGGATGCCATTTTCCTCAAAGGCGGTGTCTGTATAATCTTGACAAAAAGTCTGTAGGTAGTCTGTTTTTTTACTCATCACTTATTTTTATTAGGACCTCTTAGGTGCTGCAATCGCGTTAGCGGAGATTCATAAACACTGTGGACACTTCTGGGGGGTTGGAATTACTCTATAAACGAGAGGAAGGCACCAAACACCTAAAGGTGGATTAAGTAACGTTTTTTATTAAACTTTGCGAAAATTAAACAATTATGAAATTTCATAAATCAATTAAAAATGAAATTATTCTAGCTTTAAATTCAAATCGTCAAGAAATTTGTAAAAATTTGATGAATACCACATATCTCGGTGAGTTTTGATGACTCAGACTGCATTTGATAGTATGATATAAATTTGATTAGCATCAATCCAAGCTTTTGGAAAAGACCAAAAGCATTCATTTTTGACTTTTTCATATGTATAAAAAAATGCTTATAATTTTAACAATTTTAACATTAAAATCGCAATTTTTTTCATCCCATGAATAAGAGGGCTAATAGATGACACTGAGAAAAACTTATTAACCAGAAAATTAAACAACCAGCTTGCAATCCGATGAAAACAAGAAAAAAAAAGAAATTTGTCATGCTTATAAAAGACATTATTTGCAGGGAAGCTTCTTCTTCATAAAATATTTTTAAATTGCAAAAAACTTAACATTTTTCTGAAACTTTCACATTAAAAACAAGAAAACGCATTTAAAAAAAGCTTATTTATTTAAATTGCAAATTTATTTTTCAAAATCCAAAAATGATTTTTGAAATTTAGTTTCACAGTATTTTTTACAAATATTTTTAAAAGTCTCATGTTTGCCCACTCTTGAACAACATATTTTTGATAAGCTGAGAAAATTCTCTATAGGGTAAAACTCTACCAACTCACACGAAATCGTGAAAAGTTACCCCGACCTCTCTTCGATTTGCGTGATACTTTGTCCGTTTTTTGATATCTCGTGACGGAGAGGCGGTACGACCCCTTCCATTTTTGAACATGCGAAAAAAGAGGTGTTTTTCAATAATTTGCAGCCTGAAACAGTGATAAGATAGAAACTTGAAGTTAATGGGACTTTTCTGTAAAATTAGACGCCCGATTTGGTGGCGTACTCAGAATTAAAAAAAAAACGTATTTTTCATCGAAAAAACACTGAAAAAGTTTTGAAAACTCTCCCATTTTCCGTTACTTGACTGTAAAATTTTTTGGACATGTCATTTTATGGGGAATTTAATGTTCTTTTTGAATCTACATTGACCCAGAAGGGTCATTTTTCATCTATAACAAAATCTTTCATTTTAAAATTTCGTGTTTTTTCTAACTTTGCAGGGTTATTTTTTAGAGTGTAATAATGTTCTACAAAGTTGTAGAGCAGACAATTAAAAAAAATTGATGTAGAAACATAAGGGGTTTGCTTATAAACATCACGAGTTATCGTGATTTAATGAAAAAAAAGTTTTGAAAATGTTGGTCGTCGTTGATCATGGCCGTTCATGGTCACCCGCGACAGACACGGATGACGAAACAAACAGATACGCAAAAAGCAACCTTTAAAAAAAATTCATAAAATCGCGATAGCTCGTTTTGTTTATAAGCAAACCCCTTATGTTTATTTACCATTTTTTTTGTAATTGTCTGCTCTACAACTTTGTAGAACATTATTACACTCTAAAAAATAACTCTACAAAGTAGAAAAAACACGAAATTTTAAAGTGAAAGATTTTGTTCTAAATGAAAAAATGACCCTTCTGGGTCAACGTAGATTCAAAAAGAACATTAAATTCCAATTTTTTTTACAGTCAAGTAACGGAAAATGGGAGAGTTTACAAAACTTTTTTTGTGTTTTTTTCGATGAAAATTACGTTTTTAGGAGTACGCCATTGAATCGGGCGTTTAATTTTACATAAAAGTAGTAGAGTGGGCATAAAAAGGATTCTCAAAGTCCAAAAATCAAAATTGAATTTTTATTCAGTAAATTCCTCCTTATCGACTCACTGTGCCTTGTCAAGAACTCCTGCCTGAAGGAGTGTTCACCGGTCGCGCGAGTTGGGCCTGCTGAAGAGGCAACCACGCTTACCCATAACATGAGCGTTGGTACTATAAAAAAGGACGCCAAGCCGCGCCAGTTTATGAGAAAGGATACAAAAAAAATGCCAACACCGTCAGAAATATGGAAGGAGAAAACGCAGACGCCAGCAGCTCATTCGTCCTCGTTGGCGTCCTGTTCTGTCGAGCCAGCCGCAGTAGCACCTCCAGGCCCGGCTTGGCTTGGCTTCTTCACTGGCTTGCATCCTGTCTGATGTGGTGGTGACGGTGGCGTCGGCGGGAATAATGGCATGTCAGCATTCATTTATGGTGTATTCGATTGCCACCACCTCCCGGCTGTACATATTTTGTGATGAGTACAGATTTTGTGGCCTCAGGACACTCTTGAAGGTTGGGAAGGCTTCAGAAAAGCAAGCATTTCTTCTCTTTCTGTCTACAGTATTGAATCATTAAGCTTGTTTTATTAGGAACAAATGATGAGTACTTTTTTCTTTGATTTATAACAATTCTAATAAAACTTAGTCTGCTTTTTTAATTTAATTTTAATTTTAATCAATCTACTGTTCTCTTCAACAATCCAGCTGGCGTGTCAACTCAATCACAGGAAAGAGCGCATAATATTTCCGATTGGTTCACGTCATCGATCTGCACTGATTGGCCTCGCGCAACAAAGGACTCAACGCTCTATATTGTCCCCTCGTGACAAAGAGTGGCCCAAGCCCGCCGAGGGCAAAACTAGCTCTGGTTCTGTGCACTTCAATCACGTCGATGATGCGTAACAGAAGAAAGAAACGGGAAATGCTTTCACATCTGGGCTAGGGAGGAAAAAATGAGTTGTCATTATTGAATCCTTTGCAAAGTTACGCAAAGGGAATATATTACTGCGCTTGTATTGAGATGGATATTGTTGCAAGAGAAAGCTGTTTGAGGATATCATTCTGGAAAATCAGACGATGATGGATTCAAGTTACATAATCGTTACCGTGGTCCACAGATGTATGGAAAAGACAAAAGTGTTTAATTTCGAGCGCATCAAACAGAACTTTAAAGCACTATGATCCCAGACGCTAGCTTAAAATTTGACCTCATTTGGTTAAGATTTAGTTGCTCCAATTTTGATCGATTAAAAAATAAACACTTTTGAGCAATTCTCTACAATACGTTTTTTTTTTTTTCAATTTTTATTTCGGTATTTTATAATCCGACAGAAACTTTTTTGGTTCCTTCGGTATGCCCAAAGAAGACATTTTGCATCATTAGTTTGTCCAAATAATTTCCCAAACAAATTTCAAAGCTGTCCATACAAATACGATTTATGAAAAATCAATAATCTGTATCTTTTGAAGAAATTTTTTGAGAGACTTGGTGTCTTCGGCAAAGTTGTACAATTTTTTTGTGATTTTTAATTTAACTTGTTGTCACTTGTACTTGATTTGCAAAACAAAACCATTTTTTTTTTATTTTCTAATAGAGCAATTCGGGCCCAAAACAGGAACTTTTAGGTACTTTTTTCTCGACCCTTTCTGATTTCAATGAAACTTTGTAGACATGTTATCCTACGCTTATATAAGCCATTTTTGTGTATATGGAGCCAGTTTCATTCGATAATAACATTTGAAAAGGGCGTAAGTGTTTTAAATATTGTTGTATTTCGTAATTTAAATATTGCTGTATCTCGAAGCCGTTGCATCGTATGAAAAAGTGGTCAAAGACAAACTTGTAGGAAATTTGACGGGCTTTCCGAAAAAATACACTGAAAGAAAAAAACACTCCACTTTTATAAGATTTTTCGATTTTTATGTTTAAAAGTCAAATTGATGAGCCCACGATTTTTTTTTTGTTCAAAATTTTGGTGAAAATAGCATAAGATGTTACAAAAAGACTCATGAAAAATGCAGGATGGAGCAACTCATCTAAAAAAATACAAAAATCATTTACTGAAATTGTTTTTTTTTTGCAAAAGTGCTCTAAACGTCAAAATTTTCAAAAACCGAACACGAGAGTCGATTCTCCAGACAATTTTACATATTTACCATTGTCCTAATTTACATTTTAAATATTTACCATTGGCCTAAGTCTAATCCTTGTGAAATAACAGCGGTTTAAAAAATATAAAAATATTGAAAAAATTGGGTTTTTGGTGGTTTTTGGCAATTTCTATTTACCAGACTTGATTTTTCAGTATCGAAAATATTTTAACCGAAAAGCTCGTCCAATTTCCCATTAGTTTGTCTTTGACCACATTTCAATTGGATGTATGGGCTCACAGATATAAGCTAATTACATTGCTCATAACTGAAAACATAATATTTTTTCAGTGTAGTATAGTAACCTGCAGGGCTGTGGAGTCGGAGTCGGAGTCGGAGCCGGAGTCGGTGGAGTCGGGTCTTTTTTGGGGACCTGGAGTCGGAGTCGGAGTTGGAGTCGTCAAAACTCGAACAGCTGGAGTCGGAGTCGGAGCCGGAGTCGGCTAAATTTTAAGAGCTGGAGTCGGAGTCGGAGTCGGAGCCGAAGATTTCTGATTACCCGGAGTCGGAGTCGGAGCCGGAGTTATCTTAAATTTAACAAAAAAATATATTTTTTTATTGTTCAGTATTTCCTATAGAACAGCTTAATTTACAAAACATCTTATATTTTTGATTGATTTATCAGATGACATTATGTTTTTGAAACTTTTTATTGTGATTGAAAAGCTCTAATTGTGTTATTACACTATAATCACTAAATGATAACCTCTTACCCAAGTTTGTAGTATCATAATTAAAAAAAAATATTAAAAAATATTGGTTATGTTGTCAGTTTTTGAATGCTTTCTTTTGCCTATATTTATGTGCCTTTTCAATTCAAATTTGACAAAATTTCATCCAGTTATTTCTGAAAAAGTACACTCACAGTCATCTTTTACCCCGATAGCATGTGTCTTGGAAGTTTTAAGTTAAATCATGTTTTAGGAAAAAATTACGAGGTACATAAAAAGATTAAAAATAGTAGTCACTGTTTTTGCAAATCGAAAAAAGTCACTGACAGTTTAACTTTTGTAACAAATAATCAACGATAATAACAATCTCTTACTTGGAACTCAACATGCACATTTTGTTTATAACTGAGTACAAGAAAATCAAAGTGTTGCATTTAAAATAATTGAAAGTAACAAAAAATATCAAAACAAGTTGCAACAAATTGATTGTTGATGTTGATGTTGATTTTAGGTAAACTATTTTGATATCGTTGCAAATTATCGTTGAACAAATCTCAAGAATTCAGTACAAAAATGATTTAATAAAAATGTGTAGAACAAATTATAGGTTTTTAATTTATTTTTCAAATATTATAAAAAAAAACAAAATCAAAATAATATCAACTGGTACGAATTATCTCATACTGTTTGTCCCACGCCAATATGACGGAAGGTGATAATCATTGCATATCAATGTACCTGAAAAAATGAAATATTTGTGACCTAGAAAATATTTTACTTGTGGATATTTGTTTTTATTATATTTTATGTTTTTCATATATTTTGATGGAGGCGCAAGATCATTCATAAAGCTTCGTTTTAGGTGAATATTCACGAAGTATCGTGCGCTTCCTTTTTAAAGTATATAAAATTTTAAAATTAAAATAAATTAAAAATTTCCAGGGTAAAATATTTTCCATGTCACAGATATTTGAAAAGGTCATCTTAAGCGTCCATTCCACGAAGAAATTGTTTAGATACATTGATTTGCAATAATAATCTCCTTCAGCCATGGCATGATGTCCATGTACGTCTTAAAAAAAAAAAAACAAAAAAAAATGTTTCGTTTAAACTTGACATTTTAAAACAACGTGCCTGTCACTGTGCTTCTTGAAAATGTCAGCCTGAAAGTGAGCAAATTGAATTTCAATCAGCTTTGAATTTTTTTTTCAAATTTGAGGTTAAGCAAATAAATCCAAATTTACTTACAAAACTGTTCTTCTCAAAATGCCTCTAAAACTGAAGATATTTTTTGATTTCTGTTTCCATAACGTATAAAACTTGTAACCTAGACACATTTTTTTTCCGTTTATTTACTTTACTTCACTTTTACTTAACTTATTTTTCTTGAGAAAAACATGACACTTAGAGAGTATTTAAATAATCCTATTTATCAATGTTTTAAAAATAATTAACTAATAATAGTTAACTAACTTTTGAAACATTAAAAAATATGTGGAGTCGGAGTCGGAGTAGGAGCCAACCATTTGTTGAAAGCTGGAGTCGGAGTCGGAGTCGGCGTCGGCTAGAGTTGGTAGGCCGGAGTCGGAGTCGGAGTCGGAGCCAACCATTTGTTGAAAGCCGGAGCCGGAGTCGGAGTCGGAGTCGGCTAATCTGAGAAAGCCGGAGTCGGAGTCGGAGTCGGAGTCGTTTGAAATATGACCCGACTCCGCAGCCCTGGTAACCTGGATAGTAAATTCGCTTATATCTGTTAGACCATACATCCAATTGAAATGTGGTCAAAGGCAAACTCATGCGAAATTGGACGAGCTTTCCGTTAAAAATATTTTCGAGACTGTAAAATCAAGTCTGTCATATAGAAATTGCCAAAACCACCAAAAACCTCATTTTTTCAATATTTTTATTTTTAAAACCACTGTTGCTTCACAAGGATTGGACTTAAGACAATGGTCAATATGGAGACATTTATGTAAAATTGTCGGGAGAATCGACTCTCGTGTTCGGTTTTTGAAAATTTTGACTAAGACTAAAAAAAAAAAAATCCAAATTATGTTTGACTTCAAAAGTGATTCGGAAAATTTCTGTGTTTGTTAGTTCATCCATTGTTTGACTAATTTAAAGTTCTTTCAAATATATAAAATGTCCTCCTAATTTTTTTTCAGAGAATTTCCATTCCCCAAAAAAAAAATTGTTTTGCAATATTGCGCAATTTTCACTAACTTCGACAACGCACAGAATTATTGCTATCGATCGCACTATTGCGACTTGTCAAAATTCCTTGGGAAATTTAAAGTTCCTAAAAAAGTGATCAAAGCGAGCCAATGTTGCTCGTTAGTTTTTCAGCTGTCAATCGAAATTTTAAATTGCGAATGTCCAGTTTGGTGGAAACTGCGATTGTCAATGTAAATAAACAACTACTGGTTGCTTAGTTTTTCGAATTCTCGTTGTCAAAAGTGCGAGAGAAAAGTGCGGGCAAAATCCAAGTTACAGTGCAAGGTTATTGTGAGTTATGTTATTCTTTCAAAAATGAGCGGAACGTTAAAAAAATTCTTCTAAAAATTATTTCTGAGAGATTTTCCATTTAAAACAATTCCTGTTGGATGTAATACTTTGTGAGGTTTTTCATTCTTTCAAACATAAATTTATTCAAAAAATAGTCTAAAAATCACAAATATTTTTTGTTGTTTGTTTATATTTTTATGCAACCTATGTTTAAATGTCGTAATATTTCTGGGCGTTTTTCTATTCTTTCAATCATGAACATCAATTTGAAAAAAACCTGAATATTTTTATGTTTAGGTCATTTCAAAATATGTTTTAGATTTTGTTCCCCACGCCCTCCCCCTTCATTATTTTCTTTTGAAATCAGGGGAAAAATAATTATTGTCTAAATTCGTCATGTACGTTGAAAAAACTTGTGAAATCGATTGTAAACTATTCAGAATACATTGCTTATTTATGTATTTTGAATTGAATAAAGAATTTTTATTTTATTTTTCAAACTAGAATGTTAATACCACAGACTAAAAGCCTAAAAGAAAAATCATATTTTACATTTTTATCATAGTAGCATTACTGGAATGATGTTTTTGTAACACTTTTCACATAAATTGAAACAAGGCTTGAAATTTGAAAATCAGTTTATTTTTGCCTCCCTCCAAAACAATAAGCAACTCGCTGTTCTTGGTATGTTTTCAGGAAATGTCATGATATAATGACAAGATTGAAACTTCTTCCATGTGAAGAGGAACAACAATGCACGGAGTTTTTTAAATTTTTATAAAATATATCAGGATTGAAATCTGATTTTGGGGATCTTTGAAGGTCAAAAGGTGAGGCATTGTGAGCTGTACAAAAAAAATGATGGTAATATTCATCAGGAAATGCTGACAGATTTTGTGGCAAAATAAATGATAAATTTTACCCCAGAAAATGATGAATTTTCATCAGGTTTTGATGAATATTTCTCAGGTTCGCATTTTTACAAATTTTTTATGTAATATTACACAAATAAAGAGGTAATATTCAACCTACCAAATTTTCAACATTCTAAAATTCAACTTTTTTTTCTGTGTATGTCCGGAAGTTCTTAAACTCAATATGGCCCAAAATGCACGTTCGACAAGATAGCACGACGATGACAATGGCCAACTCATCGAACATTCGTAGCCGGTACGACAAACCGTGAATTCGATATGTAAAAGGTCCTTAAGTTCTACAGTTTCCCGAAGAAAGTACGTTTCATGGTTCTCGATCCATTAACGCTCTACTGCCCAGTTTTTTTTCGATTTTTTTTTATTTTTCCCGTGTTCTGGAGGTCATTTTAAGCAACTTTTGTTCTACGAAACACTTTACTTCTCTTGTTCAATGTTTTTCTTGTTTCATTTTAATTTGCATTTATCTTGTTTAATTTATGTTTGTTTTTGGTAGTATTTGACCTATTCTACCACCTCCTATCATTACATTTTGCCTACCTAATCGTTTCATGTTTTTACAGTCACTTTTCCAATTTTCTGCATATTTTTCACATTTTCTGCTATAAAATGGCACCATTATTATTTAAATTGTAAAAAATGCGTAGAGGCATGGTCTGGGACACTACAAAAATAACCGCATACTTCTTTTTACTTAAAATGTAGGAAATGTTAGTAAAAACACACCAAAGTTAACGCTTAAAAATATGACATTTTAAAAACATTGGAAAAGTAAATTTTCTAAAATTTTAGGAGTACTTCTTTCAAATGCTTTTTAAAGTTAAAAAATTGGTTGAAAAATGGATATTTAGCCATTTTCTAAATCGAAACCCGTCTAAGGGCGGGGATGAGTTGTAAAGGGTTAATGAAATAATTGGTTCAAAAATGCTTTGAATTGTTCATCTGCACGTCCATTGAATGCTTTTTACTGAAAAATAATGACAATTTTGTTAGTTCAAACGACACTTGATTTTTCGATTCCAGAAAAACCAGGACAAATATTTTTAAAAAATCCCTAGAAATCCCAAAATGGACGTGCTGACCAAACTAGATATCATGAATTCCCAGAATCAATAAAATCGAACCAACATCAATCAAACCCTTATTTTGTCTTTTTGATACACAAATACTTTACTCTCCGACCGAAATACCACAGCAACTAGTATCAATCAAAATTTCAATGCATTGAAAATTGCAAACCACACGTGACAATTCCACGCAAAATTAGCATTCCAATACAACATCAATTACCCACCTCTCGATTGGTGTTGATGGTTTTGCAATTTGGCAATGTTGCGCCGCCCAAAACCTACCTTTTGAAGTCCGCAACTTTTGTGGCCAGTTGGGTGGCAATATGTCCATCACTTCCGTTTGCCAGCGCAGGGCAGCTGCGAACTCAATTACTGAGCCTTCCACGAACTGATTTCCGACCTTATGGACGCGTGACTCTGACACACACATACATACACATACCGGAGCACTAATTGGAATTCAATTGATGATTGGTTAGAAATTCCCCGCGGTCACCCGTGGTAACATCATTATCACACGCACACCTGGCCACCCCGCTCGAGTGCCACGTGGGGTCACCACGTGTAAACTCTGCATAATCCGGTTTGATCTGAGGGGGGCAGGAAACTTTGTCTTCTTCAAGGGCTGACTCGTTGATTTTGACGGCATAGGTTAGTGTGTTAAATTTAATCATAACAAGCCGAGTTTGGTCTCCCTGCTGAATACAAATCCATCGCCAAAACGGAAGAAGTGTTGTTTTTTCAAAGCCTTCCTGTTATTTTTTCATTTCCACTTGTTATTGGCACAAACAAACGCCTCCACCGACCGTGCGCACGTGGCGATCATATTTTATTCATTACCCAAAACCGAAAAGTTAGGAGTCGTCCCAACAACAAACAAACACTTTCCCCCCTCCCTGTTCACCGTAAAACATACAACAAAAGCTTTTCATCCACTGTGTGCTTGGAAAAACTTTTCACCTCACCACCCTCCCACAACTCAGCGACCCAGTTTTCCCCTCTACCCATTCAACACTCACAATTGGTATTCCGCGTGAATGTTTGTTGATTTTGTCACTGTCACACTGCCTCACCACCACCACCCACACCGGGAATGATGACCGTGGGAAAATTCAGGGAAAAAAGCACTCCGGCAAAACCATCACCCCCTTTCAAAAACAAAAGACCAATCTAAGAGAGCAGAGAAAAAACCAGAAACTTGTAGGCACCTGTCCATCAACGGCTTCGCCGTCCGGAACTAGCTTTTCCTCGCCGACGACCACCACCCGTCAATGGTGGCTGTCAAAGCTTGATCCCTGCAGCACGATGTTCACCTCCAGCAAACAAACAAAAAAATCAACTCGCGACGATCGCAAAACTTCGAAAGCTTTTCCTCCCCGTCGACCTGTCGAATCGCGAACCACTCGCAGAGGCGTTTCTCCACTGACTGACGGGGCCGGACAGGGAAAAACAGATTCGCCTCACGGCACGCAGCATCCGCGCCGAAGTGGTCCTCGACGTTCGGCAACAGGAAAAAAACGGCTCACGTGGGAAAGCTTCGCGCGAGCACCGGGGGGCTCTCTGTTTGGTACGGTTTTGGGGAGAGAACTTTGAGAGGAGAGGTAAAAGGGAGAGAGATGAATTCGGAGAGAAGGACGAGCGGGAGAAAAACGTGTGGTGCAGGTTGGGAAAACTGAGTGAGAAGTGAGTGGACTGATATTTGGTGAGACGGTGAGATGAAATATTATTCGAAAATATCGGAAACTTGTGATCCACATTATGAAGAATCCATCTCCTGAGCGCAACAAAAGGTTTGTATTGTGAAACGTGAACGAGTTTTGAGTGACTTATGATACAATATTTATAACGGGAAAGAAAGTGGAATATTTTTGCGTTAAAATTGAAAATGGTTCTAGTTCAAAAAGAGTGTATTTTAGCTTAATTTTACTAAACAGTAATTCTCAAGTTTTCGGATTTGTTTAGTTTTATTATTTCCCCTTATCAAAAGAAACTAAATAAGAGCATTAAATCTTCTATACAAGGCTACATTTAATTCTGCAGGCGGGTCATTCAAAAAAGCAAGCGAATATATGAGAATCTGTATCTTGAGAAGGGATTTTTTGGACGGATTTGGTGCCTTGTAGGTTTTATATGGTCTTTTTCAGAAAAAAAAAATACAATGTAAAAACAGATTTTATATTCTACTGAAAGTACTGAAAGTAGAACTATTATTGATTAAAAACCTATTTTTTCAACATTTTTTATTTTTAAAACCGCTGTATCTTCCCATGCATTGGACTTAGGACAGTGATCAATATGGAAACTGTAAAATAAAATTGTCTGGGAAATCGATTCCCACTATCGGTTTAAAAAAAAAATACGTTAAGACCACCTTTCAAAAAAAAAAAAAAAAAAACAGTTTTAGTAAATGATTTTTGTATTTTTTTTAAGAGATACAAACCATTCTGCATTTTTCGTCAGTCTTTTTGTCGCATCTTAGGCTATTTCCTCAGAAAATTTTGAACGAAAAAAAAAGTGACATCACCTTGAAAATTAAATTTTAAACTTAATATATTTTTTTTCAGTGTATTTTTTTTTTCAGATTGCCAGTCCAATTTCCTATAAGTTTGTCTTTGACCACTTTTTGATAGGATTCAACGGCTTCGAGATACAGTAATTTTTAAAATGGGTAATTCTCCGCCAACTAACACAGCAGTTGCCCCGACCCCTCTTCGATTTGCGTGAAACTTTGTCCTAAGGGGTAACTTTTGTCTCTGATCACGAATCCGAGGTCCGTTTTTTGATATCTCGTGACGGAGGGGCGGTACGAAAAAAACACTAAAAAAGTTTTAAATATTCTCCCATTTTCCGTTACTCGACTGTAAAAAAATTTGGAACATGTCATTTTATGGGAAATTTAATGTACTTTTCGAATCTACAGTGACCCAGAAGGGTCATTTTTTATTTAGAATAAAAATTTTCATCTTAAAATTTCGTGTTTTTTCTAACTTTGCAGGGTTATTTTTTGATGTGTAACAATATTCTACAAAGTAGAATATTCTACAGTAGTAGAACAGACAATTACAAAAATTTTTATATGTAGACATAAGGGGTTTGCTTATAAACATCACGAGTTATCGCGATTTTACGAAAAAAAGTTTTGAAAATAGTAGTTTATGCAACATGTTGCAAAAAGAGGATTTTTTCAGCACGAGTCGTACATTTATCCAACGAGGTTCACCGAGCACCCATTTCAGTGCTGAAAAGTAGAACTTTTCAGCATTTATTTTGAAAAGTGTTGCTATTCGATTCTGTTATTTTTGGTACAGAAAAGTAGGCTATTTCGTCGTTCAAGAATGACAGGAAAAGTAAGTAGTTTCACGACGGAATTGCAAAAAGTTACTTTTTGCGTTTCTCTTTGTTTCGTTGTTCGTATCAATGTCGATTCGAAAAGTCCATTAAATTTCCCATAAAATAACATGTTCCAAAATTTTTTGCAGTCGAGTAACGGAAAATGGGAGAATTTTTTAAACTTTTTTAGTGTTTTTTTTTTTGATGAAAAATACGTTTTTTCGGAATTCTGAGTACGCCATCAAATCGGGCGTCTAATTCTTCATTAAAGTCCCTTTGACACCAAATTCCTATCTCATCACCGTTTCAGGCTGCAAATTATTGAAAAAAACCTCTTTTTCGCATGTTCAAAAATGGAAGGGGTCGTACCGCCCCTCCGTCACGAGATATCAAAAAACGGACCTCGGATTCATGATCAGGGACAAAAGTTAGCCCTTAGGACAAAGTTTCACGCAAATCGAAGAGGGGTCGGGGCAACTTTTCCCGATTTCGTGTGAGTTGGTAGAGAATTACCCAAATGCAAAATACAAAAATATTTAAATAACTTACGCCCTTCTCAAATATTAGTTTCGAGTACTATCGGCTCCATATACACAAAAATTGCTAAATAAAGTTTCATTGAAATCGGAGAGGGCCGGGTACAAAAGTACCAGAAAAATTCCTGATTTGAGCTGGAATTGCTCTATATCAGTTTGCAATTGTCTTTTCAACAAGTTTGTAGAACGGATCTGGTACGTTTCGCCGAATGTCGTTTCGCTGACGGTCATTTCACCGAATGTCGTTTCGCCGAATGGTACGTTTCGCCGAATGGTACGTTTTGCCGAAAGTCATTTCGCCGAATGGACGTTTCGCCGAATTGAATAAAAATTTACTTTTTTGTATAATTTATGATATTTGTTTGCTGCAGTGCCCTCTTGTAATACACTCATGCAAACTTTAGAAGGAGTGGCAAGATAATAATATAATTATTTAAAAAGTAAAGAACGTCTAATGTTTCAAAGAATGCAAAAACTCACAGAAATAATAAAAAAATATGCTAAAATACAAAGAATGCAAAAACTAATAAAAAAATTCCAAAATGTTATTCAAAAAATCAAAAAAACTGCTCATGTCTGAAAGAATGCAAAAATTCATAAAAATTATACAAATAATTTGCTTAACACTGGAACGCCCAACGCATGTCCAACTAACACGGACGCCCAAGCCTCCCAAAAAAGTTGGAACGGTAACTTCAACTGGTTCTCGGCATAACTCAACCAATCGGGACGATTTTTGTTTCCAGGGATTTGTAAGAATGTGTAGATGATCCTAAAATTTTACAGAACTTGATTTTAACAAATCTGTTATTTTTGCGACCGAAAACATCGTTCCAACTTTTTCAAAAAAAACTGCCCCCGCGGATTTTTTGGCGATTTTTTTTACATGCGAAAAAAAAAGTTGGAACGATGTATTTGATCGCAAAAATTACAGATTTGATCAAATTGAGTCCTGCAAAGTTCTAGAATCATCTAGACATCCTAACAAATCACTGGAAAAAAGAATCATCTTGATTGGGTGAGTTATGCCCGAGAACCAGTGAGTTGAAGTTACCGTTCCAACTTTTTTGGAGCCTTGGGCGTTGGAATGTTCAAAAACAAAGAATGCAAAACTTACAGAAATTTTTCAAAGAGATATGCTAAAAATCAAAAGCAAAGCTCATGTTTGAAAGAATGCGAAAACTCCCAAAAATTATACAAATAATTTGCTTGAAAAACAAAAAATGCAAATACAAAAAGAAATAATCTAAATTGTAAGCAGCCAATTTAAAGAACTGCTCATGTTTGAAAGAATGCAAAAACTCACAGAAAAAAATTTAAAAAATATGTTAAAATACAATGAATGCAAAAACAAACAAAAAAAAAAAATCCAAAATTTTATGCTAAAAATCAAAAGAACTGCCCATGTTTGAAAGAATGCAAAAATTCTCAGAAATAATTTGAAAAATATGCTCAGTAAACAAAGAATGCAAAAACTACCGGCATTTTTTCAAAATGTTATGCTGAAAACCAAAAGAACTCCTCATGTTGGAAAGAATACAAAAACTTACAAAAATTATACAAATAATATGCTTTAAAAACAAAGAATGCAAAAACTAACAGAAATTTATCCAAATCATAAGCAGAAAATTTAAAGAACTGCTCATGGTTAACAGAACGCAAAAAATCACAGAAATAATTCAAATGATATATTTAAACAAAATGCAACAAAAAACTAACAGTAATTAATGCAAAAACTCACAGAAATGATTTAAAATTGTTGGCTGTAATTAAATAACTGCTTATATAAGAAAGAATGCAAAAACTCGCACAATTTCACCTTTTAGGGACATTATACTTTTCCAAAATATTTTAATACAATTTGTGTCCATTTTATATATTTATTTTACGATTAGTTGTCAATTCGGCGAAACATCCCATTCGGCGAAATGACCTTCGGCGAAATGACCGTCGGCGAAACGACATTCGGCGAAATGTCCCGCACCCTTGTAGAACATTGTTACACTCTAAAAAATAACCCCGCAAAGTTGTAAAAACACAAAGTTTTTAAATGAAAATATTAGTTCTAAACGGAAAAATTACCCTCCTGGATTACTAAAGATTCAAAAAGTACATTATTTGCAGTTAAGGAACGTAAAATATTTACAACGTCCTTATTGAAAAACATGTATTTTTTCGCATGTTCAAAAATGGAAGGGGTCGTACCGCCCCTCCATCACGAGATATCAACCTCAGATAGACCTCGGATTCATGATCAGGGTTCAAAGTTATCCCTTAGGACAAAGTTTCTTGCAAATCGTAGAGTTGTCGAGGCAACTTTTCCGGTTTCGTGTGAGTTGGTAGAGACCTCCATACAGCCATGCCAGATATACAGATAACTCTGTATTATACAGATTTTTCGATCCTAAAAATCTCATAAATCTGTAAGTACAGGTTTGGTTTGTTTTCAAAATTTCAACAATTTAGTAATTGATCCGGGTTCGCAACGACTGATTATTTTTAATCTTTCTGGTTTTGGCGAGCAGTCTTGTCGAAAAAGAAAAACAGATTTTCTCTACTTCACCGACGTTTCGGCCTTTATTTTGAGGCCTTCTTCAGGGGGTTTATAGTTGTCTGTTTCTTGTCAAAAATGTTTTAGTCCTATTGTTAAACTGTCCAAACGTAAAGGACAGTTTAACAATAGGACTAAAACATTTTTGACAAGAAACAGACAACTATAAACCCCTGAAGAAGGCCTCAAAATAAAGGCCGAAACGTCGGTGAAGTAGAGAAAATCTGTTTTTCTTTTCGACAAGACTGCTCGCCAAACCAGAAAGATTTAGTAATTGAATTATGCTTTTATATGATTAAAAGCTTGAATCTGTTCTTAAAAGTCTGAAAAAATCTTCTATGGCTTCGAATTTGCCATTATACAGATAAAACACAGATTTATTTTTAAGAAAATATAGATCTCCCATAAAATAATCTGGCATCTTTGCCTCCATACATTTTGACGATTTTTCCCATAGTCAGAATAGCTCAAATTTGGAATTTAGCCTAGTGTTGGATCAATCTTTGATTTCAGGGAGCCCGGAGGAAGCCCGAATTCGGACCAGCCAAATGTGTAGTTAAAAAATGTGCAGGTGGTTATGTTACACATGACCAGTATGACAAAGAACTTTGCAAGATGGTTGTTGAAATTTTCGATTACATTGTCTGGTTCAAATGTTCCCAAGATTCACTGATAATTACGCAAGACAACTCTTTTGTGATCAATTTCGTGGCCCTGAAACAGGCTGTTTTATTTGAAATGTTTTAAGACATAATATCAACATCCTATCGAACTAAGAGGACGGAAATTGCAAGTGATGCTGAAATAGAAATCAAGGTGAAATCAATCGACTTTCCTTCACCGCTCGAAAGTTACCAAGATGCAGAAATGTTTTGGCAAGGCTGTTGCAAGCAATCGACGGCAGCAAAGTAAATTAACAGCAAACATTAAAACAGCCCTTTTCAGGGCTCTAATTGATTACGAAATAGTTTCTAGATTTCGAGAAAAAGATTTTCGCAGCGGAACATCCCCGGGGCCTCCGGCCACTCCGGATTGTGGCCTCTACGGCCGAAATGTCAAATTTCATATCCAGTATCAAAAACAATAAAGTTTGATACCCATATTGCCTCTTATGGTTCGGCAAATGTCCCCCCATCGGAACATCCCCGGGGCCTCCGAACACTCCAGGTGGTGGCCAATTCCAATTATCGACTCCTTCTAATGCCGGCTGGCATGTCTTGGCTGATCAATGCCATCTGCTTTCCGGCCACCAGACCATCTGCTCCTGATGTTGACTCGTCGACGTCCAGCAACAGAATGAATTTTCGGGACCAACCGAGCCGAGTTTTGTTGGTTTAGATCGGGGACGTATGCCCCGTCGTTTAGATACATCAATCTCACGTCTCACGATTGACTGATTGGGAAACGTTTGTTCGACCAACCAGCGTGTACCTAAGAGGGAAAATTTGCCGAGAGGGGAATTCGTCACGTTCCGTTTGCGCATCGCGAAAATTTTGGATTGACACCACGTATAGAAACCTTAGGACAAAGTTCTTTGTCAAAATCAGTACATAATCAGTACAGGGAGAGCACAAAGTTCAAGCATTTCCCACACAAATTAAATGTGGTAGAGTGTCCATCCCAGCTCAAAGTTCCCATTTTTGCGAGAAACATCAACTCAACTCAACGCATATCGGCACGAAACTTTTTTCTAGCTTGACCAAAACCAGCAGCAGCATCGCATGAACGAAGGAAGTCTAAACGTTCCGAGGCTAGCAGCTGTCACTATATTTCATGGAGTGTTTGGGCGGTGTGCGGTGTGCAGTTCAAAGTTTAGTTGCAACACACATGACATCAAAAAGGTCCCCATGCAAACTGCACCACTTTTTGAGCGCACTTCTGCAGCGATGTGACCAATGTGCCAATTGCCAAGTCAAAGTTGTCAGCCAATATCGGAGAGGGGAGGAAGTTCGTTAGTTGGACGGCAGCACTGCTGCTGCTGCTGGTTAATTTCATCCCGTTTCGACGAATTGACAGTCGACCCGGACAGATGCTGGTTCAAGTGACATTCAGGATGAGTGGAGTTTGTTTTTCTACTGCATTCTAATGACGCAAGTGCAAGTTTGTAGAGCAAATATTATTGGAAAATCTCGTACGTTGATGACTGATATGCTGGTGAGCGTGGCAGAGTGATGTCAATTGAGTTTATTGGAAAACTTTGGAACGATGCTTTCGGTTTAAATACAATGCTTCACAAAACTATACATTGCTTTTTAAATTTTGATCCAGAATTTTCAAATATATATTTTTTCAAACAGTTAAACATCAGAATGTATACAATTTATCATTTTGCTGCATGCTGACGCAGAAGTTTGGTCAGAATAATAGCTTCATTATAAAATTTGCAGACTTTGAAGAAGCACCGTCTTCTTCGTACATCTGGCACACTGCTTCGCCGCCGCACACTGAGGTAAACAAGTTTTAATTTATAACTTTCCCGGACATAAATTCAACGTGAGTTTGTCAGTCAGCACAGTTCTATTAAGGCATTGCACTCTGCACATAACAACTCTCTCTCTCTCTCTCTCTCTCTCCATTTCTGTTTGAGGTACTTTCCAGTTTTTGAACTGTTATTTATGCATAGAAAGAAAATGTTCCTCTTCAGTGGAACAGAAATATTTATGAGAGATGCACTTTTGCACTTGGATGAACTTTTGAAATACTTTGGCAAATAGTTGAACCATTGGCATCTCTCTGTTGAAGATGAAAGACAGGTTAGTTTCGGTTTTACCTTTGAATACATGGTGAATATTTTCTACAAAAATTTCCAACGTTTTCCACCAATCAATTTAATTCAGTTTCCAATTAGTACCCAAATCACTTCGTCCTTGCCAGGAAAGTTCGCATCTTTTGGCGCCAGCCAAGTTCATGACCCATTATCGAGTCACACTCACGCACACACCGGAGTGGTCCATAAAAGCATAAAAATTGAATTTGCCTTACAACCTTCGCCACCCCCGCACTCAAGCTCCTAAAAAACCCAAAAACGAGGGGGCGGTCCAAAAATTGCACCACCCAGCAACCAATAGAGCGCCGCTGTCTTTATCGGCAAACACGCGCGCTAAGTGGAAAAGTTCTAGCCAGAGCACTTTTCCACTTTTCCGACCTTTCCCCCCGCGCTAGCGTATATGCAAATGCAGCCCACCAAAGATCAACAGTGGTACTGGGGAATGGACTTACTGTGGCTCGATCTGGCTTCTTCGCCGAAAAGGAGCGTGCTCGACGGGGTGGAAAAACTCGCGAAAATAGTTCAGGATAAAAAAGTGTGGCAAGGGGCTGGTTTCACAAGGATCGATAACTGTTCATGGCTGTCGAACAGTTTGCAGGACAAGTTTTTCGAACGTGGAACATTTTCGAACTAACATAAGTGGTACAATGTGAATGAGGAAATTTGGAGATGGCAGTCACTGGAATGTGTAGTACGATTAACTGAACAAGACAGTGAAACAAATTGGTTTGGCATGAGTTTGCTCTAGTTTTTCCTCTCTTCAATGTTAAGAGTATCATTTAATCATTCAATTATTCCAGAAATAATGTTCAACAAAATCTGTATGACATTTAAAAAAGAATAAAATATTCAATAGCTGTATGGAATAATTATGCTTGAAATTCAAAATTCATTGATTTTTTCAAAGAAGTTGATATGCATGAAAATGTGGTCCCTTGACTTCAACTGCAATAATAATAATTTCAGGATTTAATAATTTTTTTTTGGAATAATCCAAATTCACTTAGATTGGATTTACAGTGCCATCCCGTTTTAGACAACACGAAGTGATTTTTTTTTGTTGTCAAATTCGGAAAATCTTGAAAAGTGTATTTTAAAGAAAAATTACAAATATTTGTGTCAGAATCGTCAATACACATTATAAGCCCTTCATAATGACGGGTTTGGTTTAAGCCATTCAAAATTTTCAAAACTAGCCTGTTATTTTCATCACTTTTCCATAATTAAATTATTTATTTTTGAATTCAAGCATGAAAAGGTTAAGCGAATATTCATAAATCACTTAATGGACAAAATAAATGATTTTTAATCTATAAAAAAAAACTGACATACGATAGGGTAAGGTAGTCATCAATGAGACACTTTTGGTTTTTGACATTCTACGATTTTTGTATTTTTTCATCATCATGTTTTAATGAACTTTTTGTTGCATTTTCTTTCTATTTATGTGTTCTAACATTAACCAAAATATGAGATCGATCCGACATCTACAGCTAGAGTTATTCTACTGTCTCATTGTAGACGCACTTGGCAGGAACAATGAGACAGCTGGGAACAATGAGACACTCTACAAAAATCAATACTTTTCTAGTAAAACGTCATGTTTTTATATTGTTCCATTGCAGGTGATTTTCTTTGAACATTTTCAAGCAATTTTGTCAACATGAAACTTCAATTAACAAAAGTTATATTAAAAAGTTTTTAAATTTCGTAAAATCCATATCTTTTACCAAATAACTTTATTTTTTTGGTAAAATGAAGTTTAAACTCAATAAATATGACAAAAATCACTTCTAATTCATGTTTCAAAAGATTTCCATAAATTTTGAAAAGTTGAATGAAGAAAAATCAAAGTGTCTCATTTTTACCCATGGGCCGAAAAGAGTGAGGAACAATGAGACAGCCGTGGATTCTGGGTGTATTCTAAATTTTGATCAAATCTAATAAATGGACATTGTAGCTCAACTTGTGCCCTGTAAAATGACGAAAAAATTTGGAGAAACATTATTTTTTGTGTTAATGGCAGCCTATGAGCCAAAGCGTAATTTCTAGTCATTATTTACTTTTACATCCCAGAATCAAACATGTATGAATAACTTTGCAAGGGAACCTCCATATCCAAAGCAACTATTATGGCAGACGTGTATCTAGTAGACACACCTTTCCCCCAAATATGAGTCTGCACGGAGAAAAAACCGTTCTGAAATTCGTGAACAAATGTGCATGTAATCGCATACTTTCGCTGTTCATGAAATCGTGAACTTTTTTATGATATCATGAAGAAAAAAACACGATATCGCGAGGGGGATGACACTCCGCGATTTCATTCAAATCGTGCCAAATCGCACCAAATTCCTTCATCTTTGCTCATCGTACCTTCATCGCGGTCGTTTTTGGCTCATCGTGCCAAATCGCGCCAGATCGCGCTCATCGTGCTCAGATCGTGCTCGAATGAAAATTTTCATTCATGCAGTCAGAGTTGCCAGAAAATATTTGTTCTAGCAGTTTCCCATGAAATTGGGTGCACTGCATCAATGTTTACTTTTGTTGATTCAAGCAGCCTGATGTAAATAAACTGAATTTCTAGTTTTTTTCAGGACGGATTGCGGCAGTTGCGTGGAACGGGATCGTAAAAGCGCCGGAACCAGACCGAAACTATTTCGCCTGCGTTACCCTGGAGTGAAATGCTTCGATTTTTATTAATTGTTTAATTGTTTCCTTTAGTTTGGCGAGACGTACTTCAGCAGGGGAGCGATGGTGGGGACGGAGATGGTACATCGACGGCCGCGGTGCCGATTTATCGTGAAATTAGGTTGGAGGCGGAACCGGACGGAAGTTGCCGGCTATTGCGACGAGTAGCTAGTCCATCGTAGACAGTTTGCTGTGGCTGCGAGGTATGACTAACATGGCACGAGTCCTTCTTGAATTTGTCACTCCCGATCGACTCGGAAAAACCGCAACCCCCGATCCGACGAAAATGCAGCCCCTAACCGGACTACGGACATGTCAACTTCCGGCGGATCCACCCCAAAACCACTAAGCAGCCGTAAATGACGCCGCATCCAGAATGCGAATGCGGAAATGTGGAAACCAAGGAAAAAGCAGAAAAAAAATCCAACAAATTAACTTTTGCCGCAGCAGGTGGCAAACTGAAAGGTGACGTCAAAGGCCCCAATGAATCGGACAAGGACGACGTCGGCAGGTCAGACGCGGACGTCGAGGACAGTCTGAACGACGATTTGCAGACGAAAAAGATCGTTGACCAAACGAGGGCGGTCCGGAAAAGCGTGAATATGTGCCGGAGAATGTGAACAGAGGAGGCGAGTCAAATGTGGTGTGCGAGTTGTGTCTGAGTGCCGAGAGTGTGGCCAACATGATGGAAAGGTGAGCATCGAGCTGCAGGAAGCGAAGGCCAAAGCAAGGCACGGCGTCAACGGATACCAGTGCAGACAACGAGGTATTCGATCCAGTCCTGCCCGAACGCGTTCATCGCGATTGAGTTGATGGCCGGGAACAACAAAATTTGCTGCGACGCGTGTACCGAGCGGATCAACAGCAGGCCGTTTACGACCCAGGCACGAGTGTAAGGGTGGTGCTTAGTTGCCTTTAGTATTCATCCGCGCAAGCACAAAGTGTCCAATGGCGCAAGACCGTCGGTCCGTACCGCACTTATCACAAACCACTTACAGCACCAGAGCTATGACCGGCACCGGATTCGGTCGCGCTTTGCGGCGTCTGCCTTCCAGGACGCAGCCGGTGTTGCTGCTCTGCTCGTCGCGATACCGGAAGTGCCCACTGCAGGTGCGAACCAACGCGATGCCGAGCAACGCTTGCGCGAGTAGTTTTACGAAGGTGGATTTGTAAAGGGCGGATCAGCACAACGCGGAGATCTTAAAGTGGCTGCTTTTTTGGACCTTGTAGATGGCCAGCAGGATCTTTTGCTCCAGCACGATGGAGCTGTTTGAACAGAGAACGCACGTTGTAAAGGGGAAGGAGATTCGGTTGATGAAGTTTTTTCAGCGTTACTGCTGGCAGATGTTTCCGGTGATGTTTGTTCTGTTTTTAATGTTTGAAGGCGACAGAGGCGAAAAAAAGAGCCTTGTTCGGTTAAGGTGAGGCCGGCATCGCGGTGAAAGAAGACCCCGAACGTTCCGGCCACTACGATGCAGTAGATGGTGGTTCCATTGAATATTCGAGCGAGCTGGAAGGCGCTTGAGTTGGCGATTAGCATGACGATGGAGAAGCAACAAGAAAAGGTGACGAATAACCAGTCGGGCGGCAGATTTGACCCAGATTTCGCGGCACTTTTCGGGGATGTCTTTGAGGTAGTAGAGAAGGTCGCAGGAGAAGCTCTGAAAGGCGGTTCCGTGTACACGGTGTTGACACTCTACGTGACCATCAGGAATTTGTTGTCCAGATCATCAAGTTGGTCAACGGCGAACGTTGCGCGGTTTTCTCCGGCGTACTGCTGGAAGTAGTTTTGGGTTTAGCACCGCTTAACTGTTTCTAAAATGTATAAAACGCTTATTTAATTAAATAAATTTTATTTTAGATTTGGTAATTTTAAGCGAAGCCTGAACCGAAAGACTGGCTGCGCTAGGGTTAGGGTTAGATTAGAAGCCTGAACCTGAACACGACTACAATTACACTTTCAAATGCTGCTTCAAGTTTTCACTGAATGCGCGGCTGCTGCTCCGAGCTGGTGTCTTTCTGAGCTGGTAACATGGCGTTTCTGGTTGTATCAGCAGTGTATCCGATTCCACTGGCTCGGCAGCGGCAATTCTTTGCCGATCACTTGTGCAAGCTCGCGTGGATTACCTCAACGACTCACTCAATCCTCTCGTAGTTGTAGATGGTTTCCCGCGAGCCGTCCACCGCCTCCGCCGAACCATCCTCTCGAGTGACTTTGCAGGTCGCAGGTGAAGCATGTCCGAGATCTGACGGTTCGAGTCGAATGTAACCAGATGACCAGCGGCGGCCGCTGCTTGCCGAAAAATACACTGCTCAGCGTCGGCCAGTCTGTCTTCGATCGGCAACGACGACCAGCTGGTTCTGGTTGCCGGCCCATCGCGTCTTGCGGAACGAGTTCACGTCGATTAAGTTTGATTACGCGTCAATTCCTGGTGATTTTTAAAGAATCGTTTTGAGATTTAGCAAGATTATTACAGTGTCGACTTGCTTACACTCGGGATGTCGGTGCAGCCGTTGAGAGCGTTGATGCAATCGATCTACTCGGAGTTGTAGATGATTACCCGCGAGACGTCCGCCGCATCCACCAAACTGCCCTCGGGGTTGAACGTCTCGAGCGACTAGTTCAAATCTGTTCAGATAGGTTAGATTTCGTCGAAGCACTCCGACAAGGTTTCGTTCTCCGAGTCGTCCTTCGTGTCGTGCGCTCCAGTCTTGTGCTGAATGATATTGGACACGTGCTGGTGCACCTAGACAAACTCGCGTGGGCGTGGGCAGTAGGTCCGACCGGAAGTCGTGCATGACCTCTCAAAAGATTCGCGACACATTGATCAGTTCGGCGTCTGAAAAGTGTGCAAACAAGAAGAAGAGCGAGAATTTTAATTACGACAGCCAAGTGGCGCCGGGCTCGCAGCGACTGCCCTTCAATGTTGGGCAGTCCTTAACCACTGAGTGATGGCAACGACGGTCCGGACTGGTGGCCGAGCAGCTGAGCGGTGGCGTATCCGGCGTAGACCTGGGGTTCCCATGGACCTTTGCGCGATCCGCTGCAGGACATTTTGGTTGCAAAGAATGTTAGGGCCAGCTGGTTAAGCAGGTTCTCGTGGTCAGAACTGATGCTGCTGTTTTTTCTATAAGCCGTGGCCACTTTTACACCTGCTCCAAGCGGTACAGCCAGATCAGTTCTGTTGCTGCTACTGGTCGTTGTCGTGGTATTGCCTCCACTTCCGTCACTCGAGCTCGAGCTGCTTCTGGCCAACCTGCTACTTTCATCGGAAACCTTCTGCTCTGGAACCCTGCTCGTGGCCGTACTGGTTGCCGTGGTCGCCGGTGTGGATGCAAAACTACCGATTCAACCGACCAGCTCGAGCGATTGTGCGTCCAGCTAACTGATTGGTTGTTCGTAGTCTTGATGACTTTCGCCGGCACCGATGTGATGACGTAGGAACCATATTGTTGGCCGCTGGTACTGGTCTGGGACATGGAAGCTTATGCAAACACCATAACCTAGAAAGAAAGAAGGAATAGCATGGAAGGCCGGGGATCGGGTTGGATTTGGGCTCAAAGACTGCAGGTTCCGCGACGACTTCCGGCACAGGGAACTCATCTAGGGCGTGGACATGGGATGTCGCTTGGGCTGGCGAATCGACAGCGACGACTTCCTCGCCTTTCATATGGGTCATTCCGGCTTGGGTTTCTTCGGCGGCGCTCGTCGTGGCGGCAGCATCTTCGGTTGGCTTTTCAGGAAATTCTCCCAGCCGCCGTTCTTCTTGTTCATGGCGGGCTTTCGGTTGAACTTCGGGAGGACCATTTTTTCATGGTAATCCGGTAGAATTTTTTTTCTCTCACAGCCACTTTCCCCACGTGTTTATTTTGTTTTGTTTTGCTCTTCCACTGCTCGAATCGAATTTCAGCAAGATCTGTCATTTGGTTGCTGTCAAACTCATTCGAGCAGTGTACAGCTGACATCGCGCGATTTTTCTACATCGCGCTCATATCGCGATGAAATCGTGCCAGATCGCGCTCATTCTTGGCAATCGTGGCAGATCGCGTTCATCGAAGGTTATCGCAGTTGAATCGCGAGCTCATCTCAGGAGTGTCATGCCCCTCGCGATATCGTGCACATAGTTCATGAAATCGCAAACTGAATCTTATGTCTGAAAAAGCTTTCCTGTTTCAATAACATGGTTTTGTGACACCACGGACGCCACCTACCTGTGGATTGTTGTTGGCCTAGGGAGCTTTCTAACTTTTCATGCACTCACACTAGTGCAACGCAGTCTTTTGTTCTCATGTGTAGTGGAACGAATTTTGACGTGTTCAAACAAGTTTGTGTTGATCTATCCACATTTAAAGGAAAGAAAAGTTTTCTCATTTTGAATTATTTAAGTTAAATTTCAACACAACGCTGATTCGCTAATTCGGATGGAACTGAATTCGAATTAGCAAATCCGAATTCGCTAAGCTGTCAAAAGCTTAAAACCACGTGTTCGGAAATCGTCGAATAGTGGGGATAAAATTGGGTTAAAATGGCAACATGAGTTTGAAAACTGGTTTTGACGTTTGAGTGCTTTTTTTTATCAAAAACTGTACTAATTAAAAATAACATAAAATATTGATACATTAACGTAAACTGAATCAAAAATTCCGTTCGTTGTAAAAGTACCTAAAATCTTAATAGGGTACTAAAGCCCAAAGTATTTTTTTATGTGCAACGGTAAAAAACACGCTTTAAAACCATTTCTGATCACTTTTTTAATGTTAACTTGGAACGAGCTGTCAAGTAATTTACTATCTGTTAAGAAAAGCCGCGAAGTTGAATTCCGCACAAATTATTAGAAATTTATTAATCAGCTATTTAAACAGTTTAATTGGGTCCTAAAATGAAGCTTAGATTGCTGATATTATTGTTTACAGGGTTAAAGTTTATTTCTCTGAGTACAATGACACTTTGTACGACTACAAAGAGTTTAAAATGGATTTTTAATTCAATTTTGAAAAATTAACCTCGCGGTCCTTCTTGACAGAAAAGCTCCTACTTGACAGCTCGTTCCAAGGGGACCATAGTTGATTCATCGAAAAAATGTTGTCTTGCCAAAAAAATAAATAGCATTAAAATGAAAAAAAGTGATCAGAAATGGTTTTTAATCGTGTTTTTCACCGTTGTACATAAAAATTGAGATAGGGCTTTAGTACCCAATTGTTTTATTGTTGTGCATAAAAATAACATAGCACATTAGGACCTTATTAAAACTTTATTTTGGGATCAATTAATCAATTAAGTCCAGCAATCTGGTTTCAAATCTGGTCCTAATGTTCTACGATTATTGGGTCCTAAAATTAAGCATAAATTTGTGATATTTTTGTTCTCAACGATAAAGCTTATTTTTCTGAGAACTTTGTAGATCCGCAATGTATTTAAAATTGGTTTTTAATTCAATTTAAAAAAAACATCGCGGCCCTTCTTGACAGAAAGCCTTCTACTTGACAGCTTGTTCCATCGGACCATAGTTGATTCATCGTAAAATGTTGTCTTGTAAATATTTTTTGCATTAAAAAGAAAAAAAGTGATAGTTAAATGTTTTTTCATCGTGTTTATACCGTTGCACATTAAAAATTGACATAGGGCTTTACTACTCTATTTTAAGCATACAATAATAGAGTTATCTACGTGCGTATGTATTGGGTGTACGTACACGAATAAGATTGAGGTTAAATTTTGTACCGGCTAGCAAGTGTGCGTGAGCTTCGGCTTAGAACTCTATACAAAGGACATGCCGGAGAACAATATGGTCCCACAGCCCTTTTTTTATTTGAATGTAAAAAAAAATCAAGACAACATCTTACGATGGATCAACTATGGTCTCCTTTATAATAGCTGTCAAGTAGGATCTTTTTTGTTAAGAAGGGCCATGAAGTTAATGTTTTTAAATTGATTCAAAAATCCATGTTAAACCCTTTGTGGTCGTCAAAATACTCAGAAAAATATGCTCTATCGTTGTGAACAATAATATCAGCAATTTAGGCGTAATTTTAAAACTCAATTTCATATTTTCATGTAAAATATTGAAAAATGAAATATCATCTATTTACGTAAAGCTTGTTAGGACCCTAACATTATTTACGTAAAGCTTGTTAGGACCACTTTTGACTTTTGTATATCGTTAATTAATAAATAAAACATACCTATTTATGAATAACTGTTACTGTCAAATTAATTTATTAACGTATTTAATTAATCTGATTAATTATTTGCATTTTTATGCGTTCCGTAATATTTGAAAAATCTTCTGTTTCCACGTCGAGTTTTCGCTGAACGGTCCCCTGAAAAGCTCAGTCGCCATTGTTGTCATCGCAAAACGCAAACCAACGAAACAAGTCCGATCAAGCAGTCGCGAAAAATTTCTTTTCCCAAATCCTTTGCTGAAATGGCCCGTTTTGGAGAATCGGCCAATATTGGTCTCGGGTTTTCCAGGAAAAGTTACGAATCTCGATTTTGGTAAGTTTTTTCTATAATTTTTGTGAGGTTTTGATTCTGAAGGTTTTTTTTTCTTACAGGAGAAAACCACCTTGTTACGGATTGTGGTCCGCTGGAACAGGAGGCTGCCGGAACTGATTCCGACAACCAAGTGACAAAGGTTAGACGTTTTGAGGACATCGACACCAGCGGAGAGCAGCTAACCGCCGGCAGCCTTACCAATTTCTATCCGGGAGTGCCAACTGGGTTGCTGCAAGGATATTTTAGGCGGAGAGCGGAGTTAAAGTTATATTTAAAGTGCAGTGATTATTTTAAAGTGTTTATTATGAATAAAGATGCTTTCTGTTTTGTTGTTTTCTTTAATAAAAGTAAACAATTCGTTTACATTATGTTTGTGGTTTCAATGAATTTCAAATGCTCCGAATTGAAAGCTTGCATAACCCACCGCTAGATGTCAGGTTGAAAGCTTCATTCACAGTATGAAACGATATGCAGATGGCGCTGTAAAATTGCTTGAAAGCTTAAAGCTCCTCGATACCAAAAAGTTTAAATCTGCTATGAAATTGGAGAAGCTTAGCGGCGTGAACAAGTGTGCATGATTTGCAATTAGTTCATGAAAATTGTTCATGGTACGTTTTCGTACCGTAGAAATCACGTTGTTCCCGGTTTCGTGGTACGTTGTTCACGATTTTCGGAACGGTTTTTTCTCCGTGTGATTGGTTGAAACTACGTCGTGTGAGATCCATTTTCTCATTGTTCCCCGTGTCTCATTGATGACTATTCTACCCTACAAGATATTATTTGCATTAAAATTATAATATTTTAAGTAATAACGAATAAGTTGATGTTTTGATAGTAAAACGAGACCAAACATATCAAATTTAATGAGGGTGTTGCCAAAATCGGCAATATTTGAACAAATTGTTGCTAAAATCGGGTATTGCCAAAAACGGGATTGTATTCGAGTTATTCTCCGCCAGCTCTCACGAAATCGGAAAAAGTTGCCCCGATCCTTCTTCGATTTGCGTGAAACTTTGTCCTAAGAGGCAATTCTTGTCCCTGATCACAAATCCGAAGGGCCCAAAACTACCCAACACTGTAAAAAAATAGACCTGTCAATTTATGGGAATTTGAATGCCCTTTTCGAATCTGCAATAACCTAGATTGATCATTTTGTCATCATGAACGGTAAATTTCTTTTTAAAATTTTGTGTTTTTGTTTGTAACTTTGTAGGGTTATTTTTTATAGCGTAAGAGTGTTCCGTTTATAACTTTTCTTTCGTAAAATTACGATGACTTGTGATGGCTACAAGTAAACCACTTATTATGAATACAAATACTGAAGGAAACCACAAACCACTTATGGTTTTGTATCAAAATTTCTGTTATAGTCTGCTCTACAACTTTGTAGAACATTGTTTCACTGTAAAAAATAACCCAGCAAAGTTACAACATACACGAAATTTTAAAATGAAAATTTTGTTCTAAATGAAAAAATGACCCTTCTGGGACAATGTAGATTCGAATAGTATATCAAATTTCCCTTAGAATAATATAATCCAAATTTTGTTACAGTCATTTAACAAAAAAGGAGGAAATTTTAAAACCATTTTTTTTTTCAATGAAAATACATTAAAAAGGAATTCTGAGAGCGATTTCAGACTGCAAATTATTAAAAAACACGTCAACGTAAGGAGTCTTACCGCTCCACCATCATGAGATATCAAAAAACGA
This sequence comes from Culex quinquefasciatus, assembly GCF_015732765.1. NCBI lineage: Eukaryota > Metazoa > Arthropoda > Insecta > Diptera > Culicidae > Culex > Culex quinquefasciatus. The sequence goes on along the minus strand of NC_051862.1, from coordinate 171,229,097 downwards.
ACCTGGGGTTCGTGATCAGGGACAAAAGTTAGTTGTTTTTCAATCACTCCTGAAAGTTTCATGAAGATATTTCATGATTAAACTGAGTAAGAGACGGTTTAAGCTGAAAATTTTGCCATGCGCAAAGTGAACTGTCAAACTTTGCGAGCGTTTTTCTCTGAACACCGAGTTGATTTACGGGTCCACGATATCCAAGATGGGATGGACCAAATTTGCTGAAATTTGGGGTGAAGAATTTCAAGACACATTCCGTGTGCACGACGAAGCCCGATTTTACATGAATACAATATTCAAAAACTAATATGAAAATCATGGCAATATTTCATCCGATTTTAGCTGTCTTAGACGCAAAAGAAAGGTGATTAGTTTGGCTATTAAGAAAAAATAGTAAGAAGTTTCAAAAATTTAGCTTAACATTTGAAAAGGTCGTATGAAAACTTAAAATGCTGTTTTGAAGGTATCGGGACCAAAGTGCCTATACCTGAAAATATGTTTGGGACCATCCATAAACCACGTGGACACTTTAGGGGGGGGGGGGTATGGCGATTGTCCATGCTCCATACAAAAAAGTTTTTTTTTGTATGGACAATTGTCCACGAGGGAGGGGGGGTTCGAGATTACCAAAAAAGTGTCCACGTGGTTTATGAATGGTCCCTTTGTCGGATTCCTCGAAAAATTTCACTTAACATATCAAAAAATGATGAAGTTATGTTTTCGATACTCTGAGATACGATTTTTTGAAAATAAAAACTGAGTTTTTCGACGCGCCACGCGCAGCAATGGAAAATTGACGAAAACGGAAAAAATCTACTTTTTTTACTACAACTGCGATAACTTGAAAATTTCAGCAGTGACCTAAACATAATAGGGTACTAAAAGTTGCGTATTTCAATTACGAAAATTTTGGTACCCTAACATGTATAGGTCATTGCTGAAATTTTCAAGTTATCGCAGTTTTAGAGAAAAAAGTCGATTTTTTTACCGTTTTCGTCAATTTTCCATATGAGCGCGTGGCGCGTCGATAAATCCAGTTTTTATTTTCAAAAAATCGTATCTCAGAGTATTAAAAACATAACTCCACCATTTTTTATATGTTATGTGAAATTTTCCGAGGAATTCGATTAAAAATATTTTCATACATTGGCTCTTTGGTCTCGAGTTAAGCTATATTTTTGAAACTTCTTACTATTTTTCCTAAATAGCCAAACTAATCACATTTCTTTTGCGACTAAGACAGCTAAAATCGTATGAAATGTCGTGGAGATATGATTTTTTGATAAAAGTGGTTTTTGATAAAATCGACGAAAAATGCCATTTTTTGGACCACTCTAATACGGCGTAGGTCACCCTAATGGCCAAACAAAAAATACGGGAAAAATTTTGAGCCCGATCGGAGAACTTTTTTGCTGTTGCTGTTTTCGTGGGGAATTGCTGTATAGCTGTATTTCGGCAATAATAACACCAAATGTCTTCATAAAAAATTGAAAAATGAAATTGAAAATGTATATTCTAATGTCCTGAAAACAAATTGTAGTACAAAGTTTAAGTTTGTACTCAAAGCTAATTTACTATCCAGGTTACTAAAATCCACTGAAATACACAAAAAAAAATCTGTTCTCAGTTATGAGTAATGTTATTAGCTATATAAGCCTTTATTTCAAATTGAAATGTGGTCAAAAACAATCTTATTAGAATTTGGACGAACTATCCAGTAAAATATTTTCGAGACTGAAAAATCAAGTATGTCATCTAGAAATTGCCAAAAAACCATCAAAATAGTAGTTTATGCAACAAGTTGCAAAAAGAGGATTTTTTCAGCACGAGTCGTACATTTATCTAACGAGGTTTACCGAGTTAGATAAATACGACGAGTGATGAAAAATCAAGTTTTGCAACGAGTTCCATACAACGTTTTTTGCAATACCGAAAAACACCCTTTGGACAGAATTATAGGACAAATGTTTATGCATTGATTCAATGAATCGTTCAAATCAAAAAAAAATTGAAAAGCATAACTTTTCCTAACAAGTGCTGAAAAGTAGAACTTTTCAGCATTTGTTTTGAAAAGGGTTACTATTCGATTCTGTTATTTTTGGAACAGAAAAGTAGGCTGTTTCGTCGTTCAAGAATGACAGGAAAAGTAAGTTGTTTCACGACGGAATTGCAAAAAACCTATTTTAACATTTTTTTTAACCGCTGTAACTTTACAAGGGTGGGACTTAAGACAGTGCACAGTGGTCAATAAGGAGAGTGTAATTGTCTAGAAAATTTGTTGTTTTTTTGTGAGTCTTTTTGTAACATCTTGGGCTATTCTCATAAAAATTTTGAACGAAAAAAAATCGACATTGAAACATAAAAATCAAAATATCTCATAAAATTAGCGTGTTTTTTCTTTCAGTGTATTTTTTTTTCGGATAGTAAACTATAAATTTGGATACCGTCATCACGGGTGACATTGGGTCGGGGAGTGCGATTGGGTCATAGATATATCTGCATTGTTTTGATTTTTATCATCAGTGGGAGTGGTTCTCAAATTTATGAACACAATTCACGATTACGGGAATTTACTTTTTTCCGTGTATTGTCAAAATATTGCAAGAATTTGGGTAATTCTCTACCAACTCAAACGAAATCGGGAAAAGTTGCCCCGACCCCTCTTTGATTTGCGTAAAACTTTGTCCTAAGGGGTAACTTTTGTCCCTGATCACGAATCCGAGGTCCGTTTTTTGATATCTCGTGACGGAGGGGCGGTACGACCCCTTCCATTTTTGAACATGTGAAAAAAGAGGTGTTTTTCAATAATTTGCAGCCTGAAACGGTGATGAGATAGAAATTTGGTGTCAAGGGGACTTTTATGTAAAATTAGACGCCCGATTTGATTGCGTACTCAGAATCCCGAAAAATGTATTTTTTATCGAAAAAACACTAAAAAAGTTTTAAAAATTCTCCCGTTTTCCGTTACTCGACTGTAAAATTTTTTGAAACATGTCATTTTATGGGAAATTTAATGTTCTTTTCGAATCTACATTGACCCAGAAGGGTCATTTCTTCATTTAGAACAAAATTTTTCATTTTAAAATTTCGTGTTTTTTCTTACTTTGCAGGGTTATTTTTTTAGTGTAACAATAATCTACAAAGTTGTAGAGCAGACAATAACAAAAAAATGATTTATAGAAATAAGGGGTGTTCGGAGCGGACTGTAGATTTTGCACTTAAACTTCCGGCGGACTTGGGGAACCACTTGGGAGGGTCGGAAGTATCGCAAAGACAAACACAACACTAGAATTTCTCTCACTACTTTCTATTTACGACTAAAACTTAGCTTAAGTGATTAATTTAGTGTTGCTTCCGACGATCGCGACGCGCTCGAATTGACGTCCGACCGGTTCGGCTGCTTGCGACAAACTTGTCTCGACGCGCTCACTTCTGCTCGCTGCTCTTCGTTGCGCGCCAAATCCTCTCGCACCACCTTCGTCGTGCATCGTTTGGTCTCCCTCTCTCTCATGTCGTTGTCGAGCCGTCGTCAACGGCGCGTTGTTGCCAGCTTTGACACGCTTGATTTCTCGCGCAGCTCGTTGCGCGCGCTCTTTTTGTTGTTGGCAACGACGCTAGCTGGGTTGCCACTTTCTTTCTCGTTTGGTCGCAGCAAGCGCAGTGCTGCCAAATCAAAACCAAAAATTTCTTCGAGCTGACAGATTCAGGCTCGAACATCCTCCACCCGCGGAAAACTGCAAGTGTTCTCCAAGCGATCCAGATCTCGGACTTCTGCCGTCCAGTGTTGGTCGGAGTTCCGATCGCCGTTCGTTGACCAGATCCAGGCAAGTTCCGATCAATTACTTCGGGGCTTTCGGTTCCGCAACCTGATGCCGACCTGTTTCATCTTGTTTCCAAAATGCTTAGCTTCATGTCGTACTTACAGGTCCTGTTGCGTAGCAGTCGCTGGGGCTGCCTTTCAGATTCCTCGTACTGAATGACTCGAGAGATGATCTTCAGTACCTCCTGTTGCAAGCCGATTGTCGGAAACCGGCATCTTTTTCTGTTTCCACCTGGACCATCTCCAGCGGCTCCAAATGTCCTCTTCGTCAGTGGGTCGGCGCACACCGACCGCTGGTGTGGGTGGGTTCTTCCAGAGCCACTCTTCGTCTTCTTCATAATCACTGGTGCTGCAGTTGCTCGATGCTTTGAACGCTCATCAAACCTCAGCTGTGTGCCAACTGCAGCAGCCTTGTGCGGCGTACTTGTACGCGCCGCCGTCAAGAGCGTTGATTGCAGCCGGGCGCTGCACCTTGTCTCTCCTCCTTGGAAACGCTCGGCTTGGAAAGCCAGCGTTATCTTCGATGTTTGTAGCATCGCCTGGAACAGCAGGTAAAACCTTCCTTGTGTTGTTTGATCACTCACTAAACTTGTTTCCTTGTAGGTTTCACCAACTCCACGATCTTCGATGTCCTTGTTCAACTCTGGTTCGTCCTCAAACGTCGTGGCTTGAGCCCTTACCGCTTTTCCGCGTGCTGCGCTGCTTCCAGTGGTGTTGTTCGTGTCCTGGCTGAAGCTCGTCTCGCGCAGAGCCACCAAGTTGACTCTGACGGCGAGTTGGACTCCAGCAGGAATCATCGATGTGTCGGAACGTGGCTGCATTTGTTCGACGCCAGCCAACTCGTTCGCGTTGTGTCTGTCCAGAGTGTTCTTCGTCAAGTGTGTGTCGAACTTACTTGGGATCAATAAACCACGGCAGGGGTTTGGGCTGCAGGGATCGTCTCGTAAGTCCGCGACGACTGACAGCGCGTTCGGCGCTAGTTGTCCAGAGGAGCTGGCCTCTGGCGTCACTTGATCCGTTTCGGCTTGTTGTGGAGCACCAGGTTGCTCCACCTTCGTTTGTGTTGTCGGTTGCTTTGAGTTTCTCTGGTACTCGGCGTGCAGCAGGGTGTGGTGCCGCTCCTCGCACGTCGCGCACGCTCCGGTGGACACACACTGCGTCGAGGTATGTCCCGTCCGGAGGCAATTGAAGCAGAGTTGCTTCTCCTTCGTCTTGATCAGCCGCTGGGGGGCTGTCATCGCTAGGAATTGCGGACACTTCCAGCTCTTGTGCTGGCCTAGTCCGCACACGTCGCACGTCTGTGCCGGCTCTCTTCCGGCGGTCATGGCCATTTGCTGCTGACCCGGGTTGTCCTTTGCGTTCTGCCCGGGTGGCTTCTTGGTGGGATGTGACGAGTCCTTCTCGTCAGCGATCTTGCATGTGTCGATGACCTTGGGCTGCTCAGTCTTGGCGTTCTCGGACCGTTCACCATGCTGGATGGTAAACTCCGGTTGATTACTGTCCAGCAGCTCTTCCAGCTGCTTCCAGGAACTCTTCGGGGTTTCGTCGATGGCCATCACGTTGGTGCATCTTACGATCTTTGTGGTTGTTAGGTTTGTTTTCTCGTCCAGTCGTTGTGTTACATCAAGCGTGTACGCGTTTCTCCTTCGTGTGGACTGGCTCACTTCAAGCAACCCTGCTTCGATGACCGTTAGGACCTCCGTGTGCAGGTCATCGAAGGCGTCGTAAAGCTCATCATGCTTGTCCCGTGAAGTTGACGAGACCATGCCGAGGATTTGACCGTATGCCGTGTGGTACGCATCGTACGCGGCTTCTACGTCCTTCTGGCACGTCTTCAACGTGGCCCATGTAAGCGTCGTGGCACTTGCCACGCTTTCAAGTATAGTGGTGAGCTTACCTTGAGCCAGCTCACGCTGATGGACGATCTCGCTGAACCGCTCCATCTTCTTCGCACTTGCTGCTACGCTGGGGATCACGCAGTGCTCGTTGTTACCGGACTTGCCGCCGGTCTTCTACGATGTGGCCGCCTCCTCCGATTTCACCAGCCTCTCCGGTGGCTTCTTTGGGCAAAGCGCTTTGGCCACCGATGCTACAGTGGCAGGGCACTGAGCTCGGAACGGCTGCTGGAACCGTTCACTTTGTCACTTTGGGGTTCTTCTTCCCGCTTCACTCGTACTTTGCGCAGAACTTCCAGAACCAGTTTCCAGAACGTTCTGCGCACCTTTTCCGGAACCACTTTCGCGGAAGTCTTTTAGCGTTCACTGTCGGGACCAGTTCCCGAAAGCGTCTTCTCTCACTTTTTGAGCTTCTTCGCTTCCGGACCACTTCGCGGAAGGTTTCTGCTCCTCTTCTTTGGAGTTTACTTCCAGGACCACTTCCCGAAAGCTTCTTCCGACTCTGCCTGCTACCTCCGCTTCTTCTTCTCTGGAGTCGACGCGTCCTTACTCAGCGCCGCTCCCGGGAGTTGTTGCAGGCGCCTTAGGGCAGTTTCCGGCACAAGAGGGACAACAACGATCGGACCCAGTGTCCGAACCAAGCACGGAAATCAGCCAAGTCTGAAATCACGGTACTTGGAGGAACTTTTGTGTCCTCTTGGCCGGAACTTCACTTCTCACTTCTTCTGTCCGGAATTACTACCGGCTTGAGAAGATTCTGGACGCATACAAGATGGCGTCGCTTAGCACTTTTTCACTCTTTCTTCGGACGCATTCTGGACGTTTCCAAAATGGCGTCGCACTTTTGCGCTGGGCACTTTTTTCCAAAATGGCGTCTTTTTTCACAGGCTCATTTTTTCAGCCAAGATGGCGTCCTTTTGCACTTTTTTCGCGGCGTCTTTTCCACTCTGGGCCTTGTGCCCACTTGCCGCGATAAAAACGACCCTCCACCTTGCACTGTCTCCACACTCCCGGTTCACCATATCCGGCTCGTTTGGACCATGTTCGGAGCGGACTGTATTTTCACTTCACTTCTCGGCGGACTTGGGGAACCAGTTTGGGAGGGTCGGAAGTATCGCAAATAAGCAAAAACACTAGAATTTCTCTACACTAATCTATTTACGGCTACTTAACTTAATTTTAGTGATAAAAACTAGCGTCTCTTCCGACGATCGCGACGAGGTGACTTTACGTCCGACCGGTTCGGCTGCTTGCGATGAACTTGTCTCGACGCGCTCACTTCTGCTCGCTGCTCTTCGTTGCGCGCCAAATCCTCTCGCACCACCTTCGTCGTGCATCGTTTGGTCTCCCTCTCTCTCATGTCGTTGTCGAGCCGTCGTCAACGGCGCGTTGTTGCCAGCTTTGACACGCTTGATTTCTCGCGCAGCTCGTTGCGCGCGCTCTTTTTGTTGTTGGCAACGACGCTAGCTGGGTTGCCACTTTCTTTCTCGTTTGGTCGCAGCAAGCGCAGTGCTGCCAAATCAAAACCAAAAATTTCTTCGAGCTGACAGATTCAGGCTCGAACAAGGGGTTTTTTTTTTTTTTTTTTTTTGTTTCTGTCATACGACTGCTGAGACCATAGTTGGTCCATCTCGCATAACAAGGGGTTTGCTTATAAACATCACAAGTTATCGCGATTTTAGAAAAAAAAGTTTTGAAAAAGTTACTTTTTGCGTTTCTCTTTGTTTCGTCGTCCGTGTCTGTCGCGGGTGACATGAACGGCTATGATCGATGACGACAAACTCTTTTTACACCTAAGCTTCCATCCACCCCGGGACTCGAACTGACGATCTTCGGATTGTGAGTCCAACTGCCTACCAGCGACTCCACCGAGGCAGGGACCCAGGGAGACGACTCCTACACCTGGATTGAGCTAACGACCTAACCTCTAGGTTAGACCGGGGCCAACATTTACTTCCCTGTCCGACTAGTTACTATCATAAGTTAAGATATGGACAAACCTTCCAAGTCAACGTTGGGGTAAGAGAACACTGTCGCCTTTTTAAAGAATTATTGCTGAATTCAGTACCGCTATTTGGGGCGATACGAGAAACACAAGAGCAGTTCTCTACGAAATCGATCTTTGTTTTTTTTTTAAATTTTTATTATTGTATTTTTAATCTGGACTTCATTTTTTGATGTAAAAATGTTCACAGTTTTAAATTTTTGCCCACCTTTGAAAAAACATTTGAAAAGTTGGTATTTTTTGTCCCTTAAAACCTATAAAAAAATAATTGTATTGTTGTTTTTGCAAATCAAGTTTTAGTAAGAAAAAGTTAAATTAAAAATCACATTTTTTTCCTTGTATCATTTTTTTATCAGTGTTTTCCATATCCATACCTACAACTTTGCCGAAGACACCAAATCGATCAAAAAATTGCTTCGAAAGATACAGATTTTTGACTTTTCACATATCATTTTTGCATAACAGTTGCCAAATTTGTATGGAAATTTATATGGACAAACTAATGATGCAAAATGGATTCGTTCGGCATACAGAAGGCACCAAAAAAGTTTCAGCCGGAATAAAAAATACAAAAAAAAACGAATTTCCGAAATCTGAGAGAATTGCTCATAAGATGAATTGGGACCGCAGTTTTAGACAGCATTTTGAGTTTTTCGGGAGCTTTCGGTTTTGTACATTCATTTTCTGATGGAATGCTACACTAAAATAAAAAAAAATATTATCGAATTCCTTTATTCTAGGAATTTTGCCTCGGGTTTGTTGGATTACTTAATAAGGAAAGGAGCCAAAATTCCTAGAATTTAGGAATTTAGTACTTTAATTTTTTTTCAGTGTACTTACTAAAAACTCAATACTACTGTCCCGATTTGCTCCAGTTACTCAATTTTGCTTCAATGGTTCTCCCCTAACATTTTTAAATGATTCCATTACAATTCAATTGAAGCAAGTACTCCCAATGAAATCCCTTAATTGGTTTTCCGAAACTTACAGTGTAGTCCTCACTGAATTCCCTATCCATGCTCTGAAGCATCAACTTTCAACACTGTCAAGGTTTCCGTCCGTTGATTTAGTACAACCAAATAGCCTGCACCCAGAGCGCGCGCGAAGCCCGGATTGAAAACTTTTCGATGTAGTGCAACTTCCGCAAATAGTCCCGCGTCTTTCCCCCGGTCACCTGATTTGGCGCTAAACCAACGCCGGTGCAGCAGTCGCTGCGGGTGTGTTGTGTACATACACCGTCAAACGTATGGTTTGTAGGGCGGTTCAAAAAAAATGTTGGATTGATTTATACATTGGAAAAAATCATGAAATAATTGTCTTGAAGTCATAAAAAATCGCTTATTATGCCATCCAACTAAAGGGGTTACCGAAGGATTCACCCTAATCGCCGAGTACAAAGTGCAGCCCGGACTGGCCGGAACCAATCGTCGTACACCGGTTCGTGTGGTTCATACCTTGTTTGCGGTTGATCCCTCATCTGAACAGCGTCGGACCAGGACATTCAGCTATCGCAGGGATGGGGGTATTCCCGGTTCTACTCGCTAATAGAGCAAGTGATTTTGGGGTGTCCCGCTTTATAAAGTGGCCTGGGCTCGGAAGGGGATCCCCTCGCATCGACCGAAATTAGACACTGGTTCTGGTTCGGACCGGTATTGGCATACGGTTGGCAATGTTCTGTTCGATACGGTATCGTACGGATTGGGCGATGAAAACAACTGCTGAATTCCGTTGGTTGGAGTGGCGTCACTGGTGCTGTTGTCGGAAATTAGCGGTAAACAAAAAAAGTGTACAAACCAACGGCAAACAACCACCATGGAATAGAGTGCTTCCGCTTATCTGGTCCATGGAAACGTGTAGAAACCAATAGTGAGCTTCGATGATTATGGTTCGTTTTCTAGTAAATACTTTGTACTCACTTGGAAGGTTTTTGAGTGGTTCATAATTTGTTTTTGTAACAGTCTGTACTTGATTATCCGTAGCATAAACCCCTCAACAAAGAATCATCTAAAGATCTCATAAACTTATTAACTTTACAGCTCAAAATAAAACTTGAATTCCAATAACCAGTCCGTCCACTCAAAATCAGCAATCGCACCCCAACTCACCTCGCCGTATTAAAAATTCAATCAACCCTTTTGTCTGGGTGCCAAAATCATTGAACCCGTTGTCAATTTTGAAAACCGAAAAAAAAATAATCAACCCAACCTCAAGCAATACCAGACCAGAGAGTGTGCTAAATAACGCAATCCCAAAAGGGTTCCGAATCTCTTTCGCTGCAGTTGAACCCTGTCTGATCCTTTATCTGACCAAATTCTGACATTGGAATAATTTCTTAATCCCCTCCCTCAAACCTCTCTTTCCCAAAAACCGTCCGACGCCTTTTCACGTAGGATTTTTCCTCATCATACTTTAAACTGGGAAAGCGGTTGGAAAGAAAAGGGATTTGTTTTCACTGTAAATAGTTTAAAAGGTAACCTCGGGGGACTTGGATTTGCCAAATTGAGTAAGAGAGAGAGAGAAAAAAAAAATGCTCAGGTGAAACTATTATCATGGTAATTTCGTGCATTTGCCAACATCGACAAACCACGCGCTCTAGTTTGGTGGTTCGAGCCCGGGTTGCCAAACAACGGAGAATTTTCTTTGAGGTGGAAGTGAGAGCAGAAGGGCAGTTGATTTTCTTTCTATTAGATGAAAATGTGCTCTAAGTGCTGGGACGAATGCTGTTTAGCTCAACCCTCAACCCTCAATCTTTTTTTTGTTTTTTGTTTTTTGTTTTTTGTTTTTTGTTTTTTGTTTTTTGTTTTTTGTTTTTTGTTTTTTGTTTTTTGTTTTTTGTTTTTTGTTTTTTGTTTTTTGTTTTTTTTTGTTTTTGTTTTTTGTTTTTGTTTTTGGTTTTTGGTTTTTGTTTTTTGTTTTTTGTTTTTTGTTTTTTGTTTTTTGTTTTTTGTTTTTTGTTTTTTGTTTTTGTTTTTGTTTTTTGTTTTTGTTTTTGTTTTTGTTTTTGTTTTTGTTTTTTGTTTTTGTTTTTTTTTTTTTGTTTTTGTTTTTGTTTTTTGTTTTTTGTTTTTTGTTTTTTGTTTTTTGTTTTTTGTTTTTTGTTTTTTGTTTTTTGTTTTTTGTTTTTTGTTTTTTGTTTTTTGTTTTTTGTTTTTGTTTTTTGTTTTTTTGTTTTTTGTTTTTTGTTTTTTGTTTTTTGTTTTTTGTTTTTTGTTTTTTGTTTTTTGTTTTTTGTTTTTTGTTTTTTGTTTTTTGTTTTTTGTTTTTTGTTTTTTGTTTTTTTGTTTTTTGTTTTTTGTTTTTTGTTTTTTGTTTTTTGTTTTTTGTTTTTTGTTTTTTGTTTTTTGTTTTTTGTTTTTTGTTTTTTGTTTTTTGTTTTTTGTTTTTTGTTTTTTGTTTTTGTTTTTTGTTTTTTGTTTTTTTTTGTTTTTTGTTTTTGTTTTTGTTTTGTTTTTTGTTTTTTGTTTTTGTTTTTGTTTTTCTTTTTGTTTTTGTTTTTTTTTTTTTTTGTTTTTTGTTTTTTGTTTTTTGTTTTTTGTTTTTTGTTTTTTGTTTTTTGTTTTTTGTTTTTTGTTTTTTGTTTTTTGTTTTTTGTTTTTTGTTTTTTGTTTTTTGTTTTTTGTTTTTTGTTTTTTGTTTTTTGTTTTTTGTTTTTTGTTTTTTGTTTTTTGTTTTTTGTTTTTTGTTTTTTGTTTTTTGTTTTTAATTTTTAATTTTTTTGTTTTTGTATGCTTTAAGATTTAAAATTGATTTAACTTATAGCTCAAAAAAACATTTGTTTTGCTTAAATACCAGTTTTGGAAGAGGGTTCATCCCAGGTGAACCATTTTGGGAACCCTCCCCTACCTGGACTTCTGGCCAACATTACCAAGGGCGTGATGAGAAAACAACTCGAGTGCATCGAAACGATAAGAAGACTTCTTGCGACTGCCCAGAGAAACTGAGCTGGCAGTGCTAGTGGTTTTACATTTTTCAATTAAGCTCCGACTGCAATTTGAGAAGCTCGAATTGCAATTTGCGCCAAATGGGATGATGGTTTCCAGCACAGCCACCACCGCCGGTGTGATATTGAATATTGTGATTCAACACACTTTTTGCCATGTCCGCGGAGTGGTGTGTTTGCAAATTGATCTGATTACGTTTTCCCTCCGTGCAATTTTTCGCATCGATTGTGATTTTCGCTTTACTACTTTGCTTGCAATTAATGAGGACTGGTTTGTGAAAAAAGTTTTTTTTACGATGTTGAAAAATGAATTGAATTTGATTCTTCAAAATACCACAAAAAACTAAACAAAGTTTTCTCTGTGTTTTCTCAAAGGGAAGAAAAAAATGACTCAACTGTAACAAACTTGTAAGCGAACCATATTACAAAACTGAATAAGAATCATCTTTACATAATCATCCCCATTCCCCACCCAGTCCCTCCTCCCAGGTTGGCTGACATCCTTCCTGACAGACATTGTGGAGGACCCTCAGGATTCGCTCGGGAAGTTTAAATTGATTTCAACCCTCGACGTCGTCGTCACATTATCCGGTACCATCTCAGGCACTGGCTAAGCTATTTTTTCCTTTTTCAAGTTGTTATTCAAAAAGGGAGAAAAAGGTGTGAAAAAGGGGAGCATAACTTGCCATCTTACTTGCGTGCTTTACCGGTGTGTGTGTTTATTTGTCGAGAGCTTTTTTCTTCAGCTCCATCCTACGGTCCTATGGGAAATTGAGTAAATGTAGATAAAATTTCCGTTCTGTTTTATTATTTATAGGTTGTTTTGGTGTTTGTTGGTGAGGGGTGGAAAAGTGAAGTTGAACAGGCGTGAGAAAGGTAAGCAATTTTTGTCTGAATATTATCAAGGGCGTTAACACTCAAACGCTCGGGTAGTCACTTGACCCCTATTTTTTTTTCTTAGAAATCCCATAACTTTTGATAGAATTTACCAATTTGGATGTTTTCGGTTGCAAAATATCCAGATTTGTCTATATTTTGAACTGCCAGATGGGGGACAAATGTGGTCCATTTTTACCGGAGATATTCCGGATTCTGTTGGGGTACCTCGGCCCTCCTATATGGGTATTTGGCCAATATAATAAAAACTTTTCAACAGAAAAATTTCGGAAATGATGCAAAACTACAAGGCATCATCCTAATACATCATCCTGCAAAAATAATTGACATGGTTAAGTCCTACGGGGCAGCGGAGCCGGTTCCAGTTGGGCAACAATTGACATCAGCTCAGTGAACCGATTCCGGATAGAACCTGTTCCGGTGCCCGAAAGTCTTCAGCATGTCATGTATCTATGCAGGATGATGTTTTAGGATGATTCCTTGAAGTTTTGCATCATTTCCGATTTTATTCTGTTGAAATTTTTTTATTATATTGGCCAAATATCCATTTAGGAGGGCCGAGGTACCCCAACAGAATCCGGAATATCTCCGGTAAAAATGGGCCACATTTGTCCTCCGTCTGACAGTTGAAAATATAGACAAATCTGGATCTTTTGCACCCGGAAGCATCCAAATTGGTCAATTCTATCAAAAGTTATGAGATCTTTAAGAAAAAAAATAGGGGTCAAATGACTACCCGAGCGTTTGAGTGTTAAATGATGAACATATCGGAAAAGTTTTGGAAAGAACTCTTTTTCACTGTCCAAGAAATGAATAACAAGTTTGTTTTCCTTGTCAAACATATCAAAATTGTGAAGTTTTTTCACACTTCGGCAACATGGTCATAAAAATCATCATAAAATTGTCATTTTGGGACCACCTGTAAAAAAAAAATGTTGATACTTGATTTTTTTGTATACGATGGTGATACTTGAAAAGAGTTGATTAATCAACTCATGATTTTTATTTTTTGCATTTCGTATGTACCAGAATGGCAAGTGAATATTCAAAAATCTGTATATCGCGAGGTAATCCATTGATTGATTTCGTGTCTTTGGTATAAGTAAGGATTTTGTAAAAAAAAATAGATACAGTCTAGACTTGATTATCCGAAAGCCTTGGATAATCGCATCGCGCAATTCGTTGCCTTATTTTATTATGACTCACAAACTACTCAAAAATGATTAAAAATTTGTAGATCCGAGATAACGGTGCTGAAATATTGAAAAAAAGCATTAAAAAAAACAATCGATCAGTCAAATTTGACTAAAGTAGTGCTGCAGAACTCTTAATTAATAAAAAAAGGAAAAAAATGAAAAAAATATATAAAAAAACATTTTTCTATAATCTGAAGTCCATACAAACCTTCAGGTAATCGAACTTTAGATAAAGGAAACTTTGAATAATCGAGGCTTCGAACATTCGAATGTGAACCTCACGCGAATGAAAATAGTATTTTTTATTAAACCTTCTTCACAAAAAAAATCTCATAAACACAATTTAGATCTGTTTTAATTGTTTAATAGTATGAAAAATGTGATCTTTTGAGGTATGGCTCAGCAAAGGCAAACATTTTTTGATCAAGTCAGGTTTTTTTTTAAATTGTTATTGAGAAAACGGAAATATTGACATATTTTTTCAGAGCAAAATCGAATTTTCATTCGAAAGTCAATTCATGAAAGAATTCATTCTATTTTTATTAATACTATAATTTTTATCTGACAGCTTTTCATAATTTCATTTAATGAAAAGAAAAAAATGTTTTTGATAAAAACGTTAAAAATATACAATAATTATATTTGAATAACAAAAAACAAAAATATATGTTAAGATCACTTTTTTCAAAAAGATCTTACCATCTTAGAAAACCCGTGGCACATACGACCATTTAAATAAGTAATCTAGGAATCATGTAAAAACAGATTCCGGATATAATTTACCATGTTCTATTCCTTTTCTAAAACATCGGTCAACATTTTCCTAACAACTGCCAATGCATATTTTGGAGTCAAAAAAAATCCATCAAAAATCTGATACGGTCTCGATTTTGGAAACCTTGCATTCAACTGCAAATTGGTAAGCATTTTTATCTTAAATATAATAACATTTTTTCAAAAAACATGATTCAGTTTTAATGTAATGCCCTTAAAATTACAAATGAATCTCGAAGGGATGAATAATTTCAAACAATCATTTCAATATCTCAAATATAATTTTGTAATCTCCTATTACGATTTTTTGGTTTAATTATTTGCATCAAGGTTGTTAATCGAAAAAACAATTTCGATAACGATAATCTATCGTTATTGCTTTCGTTATTTCGATAATTCTATCGGCGATAATCTATTTGCCGATAATCGACGATAACATGCTTTTAATTCTTTCTAAATTCGATAAATTTAACCATATCATATTAAATTTTCAGTGCTCTTACTAAACACATATTTTTTGAAAATCTAGTAAGTTTCAAAGCTTAATATGTACTCCAAATTATTCACGAAATACCATATTTTTTTCGAAAATACTCAATTTTTTTTTTTCAATACTTTCCATTAGGGAAAATATAGCATTTGCGACACATTCTAAATATTTTTCATTTTAAAAAGAAGGAGAAAGCATAGAAAACAAACAAATTTGTGAAATTAAATAATTGTTCAAGCAATGAATCGTCATGAGGCAATGTTGGTCTTACAGATTATAAATGTTTGTTATTAGATAAAGTTGAACGTATAAAAGGACATGTCTATTTCAAATTTATTTAAAACAAGGAAGAGAAAAAATATTAATGCTTTTTCAATTTATTAGAGTTTTTTTATGAAAAACACTAAAATTTTCACAAATTACTGTTTTTTTTTCGAAAGTACTCAAATATTTGAAACATGTGTGTAAAACGAAGCAAAATTTTGTATGCATTTTACTTTATTAGAGTTTGAAACATGTGTGTAAAACGAAGCAAAATTTTGTGTGCATTTTACTTTATTAGAGTTCTTTTTGATAAATTTCAAATTTTTACAAAATACTGAAATTTTCCGAGAGAACTCAAATTTTTATAATCTGCTGTATGGGTATCAAACGAAATGAAATTTTGTAGGCTTTTCCAATTTATTGAAGTTTTTTTTGGAAAAATACTTAAATTTTGACAAATTTCCGTAATTTTTCGAAAATACTCAAATTATCAAAATATACAATATCTTTCTAAAATCGATAAATTCAACCATATCATGATTAATTTTCAGTTTTTTTTCACCATAAACATATTTTTTGAAAATCTAGTAATTTAAAAAAAAAAATGTTTTTCAAATGATTTACGAAATACCGTATTTTTTCGAAAATATTCGAATTTTCATAATTTGAAATATCGGAATAAAACGAATTAAAAATTTGAATGCTTTCTCAATTTTCTTTTTTTTTTCGAAAGATCTCATATTTTTTAAACATGTGTGTAAACGAAATAAAATTTTGTATGCATTTTACTTTATTAGAGTTTTTTATTAGGAAAATTTCAAATTTTTACAAAATACTGAAATTTTCCGAAAGAACTCAAATTTTCATAATTTGCAGTATGGGTATTAAACGAAATGAAATTTTATAGGCTTTTCCAATTTACTGAAGATTTTGTTTGGAAAATACTTAAACTTTAACAAATTACCGTAATTTTTTGAAAATACTAAAATTTTCAAAATATGCAATATGGATATCAAACGAAGCGAAATTTTGCATATTTCATACATACATTCAAATTGTGTATACTTCATATCATACAAAATTTTGCGTCGTTTGATACCCATATTGCATATTTAAAAAAATAGAGTATTTTCGAAAAAAATACGGATATTTGTAAATATTTTTTTATTTATAAAACAACTCTATGAATGTGTCTAAAAACTCTTTTAATGTGACAAAGCAAACAAATTTCGCTTCGTTTGATACCCATATTGCGTATTTTGAAAATTTGAGTATATTCTAAAAAATACGATAATTTGTGAAAAATTTTGTATTAAAAAAATAACTCTCTTTATGTGAAAAAGCACATCAAATTTCGATTCGTTTGATCAACGTTTGATATCCATTTAGCAAATTAAGAAAATTTTAGTACTTTCGAAAAAATACGGTATTTTGTGAACAATTTTTATGTACATATTTTATTGAAACTTACTAGATTTTCAAAAAATATTTTCTTCGTGAAAGCATTGAAAATACAACATACTATGGTTGAATTTATAGATTTTAGACAACAATCAAAAAATCTGATGCAACTTCAACAAATATATATCGGATTCTTTTGGGGTACCGCAGTCCTGCTGTGGTATTTTTGGTCAATATAACAAAAACTTTTCCGCAGAACAACGCCGAAAATGATACATAATTTGAAGGCATTATCCTAATACAACATCCAATAAAAAATAAATGACATGAAAAGGTTCCAACTGGGATCGGTGCTCTGATCTTATGTCAATGGGTAGCCAATTGAAACCGGCTACGGTGCCTCGCAAGACTTAACCATGCCAATTATTTTTTCAGCAAGATGTAATAGGGTGATTATGAATCTTCGTTTATTTTATGGACAAGTTTTTGATACATTAACCAAACCTCCATGCAGGAGGGCCAAGGTACCCCATCGGAATCCGGAATATCTCCGCTAAAATTGAATCATATTTGTCCTCCCTCTGACAGTTAAAAATAAAAACAAATCTTGATCTTTTGCAACCAGAAGCATCCAATTTGCTCATTTCGAGTGTTAATAAAAAACATCAATTTAAGTATGATGTAATTTATTTTTTTTGTCAAAATTTTAATTTCAGCAAATAAAAATCTGTTTTGGCCTTTATTTTAAGAAACTTGAAACTATGCGCTGGACTCCGTGGAATTTTGGGAATTTTTTACACGGGTAAAAAAAACGTGGGAGAGATGTTTTTGATAGCAAAAATTTCAGATTGATCAAATCAACTTCTGCAAAGTTCTGGGATCTTTTAGACATCCTTCGTCCCGATTGCTCGATTGCTCGATAACCAGCGAGTTGATATTACCGTTCCAACTTTTTTTTAAGGTTGAAAGTTGTAATATTAAAAACTTTAAGATTCAGGTTCCTTACTCCACCAAAACATTTTAAAACAAGTGTAATTTAAAAAGGATGTGTCCGAACGCGCATACAAACAAAAGACCCTCCGCCAGTTGTAAACCCATAAAATCCGCAAATCTGGTCACGTCCGTCAAATGACTTTGGCTACCCTTTGTTTTTTTATCATTACTGACGACGACTAACTGTTCTCGCAGCGGAAAACCATCGTGGCGAGAGGGAAACCTTCTTTCGTTTTCGTTTAAATTGAAAAATATATTCACTTTCTGGAAAATACACCTGTTATGACTCTTTAGTCATCTTAAATATATAATTTTTAATTTTTTTCAATTGGATTTGCAATTCTTTTAATTTAAATACATTTCAATTCAATCAGGATCAATGTGAGGTTAATGGAGATAAGTGTTAATTTTTAAAGTGTGTCTGATTTGAAACATTTGAAGCCATATGCTATCCTATATTTTCCACAAATTGTGTCAAGCTTGATCTGCTCCAATTAAATAAATTGATCCCATAACTGCACTCCCCAGCACAAAAGAATCTATTGTCGGCTTTTCTCTAAACTACCAAGCCAGGATACATTGTTAAGGTTCTGAGCAGTTCAGTCTCCTCACAACTCCCTTCCAGACTCCTCACTGCTGTGTGTTATGCTTATCCATGGAACGATCCAGGCTGCTGGCACTTGTTTACCTACCCTCCCCGGAAAACGTGACTAATTGGCAAGATTTAAAGTATATTTATCAAGAATGCTTGCTTCACACATCACCACCCACGTGTGCCTGCCTGTCTGTGCACGTGTGCATACAATGAACACTTGAACGCAAGAGTGCATCAAATTGCAGCGATACTGCCCAAGTAGGTTGCAATTGAGTGGAAGATTGATATGCACACCATGAATGCTTCCTTAAGGGTGTGGGCGGTGACACTGGAGAAAGACTTTTTTTTGTTGTTTGTACAAGCCTTCATAACTAGGCAACTCTCTACAAAAAACGAATAATTTGATTGATTTTGTGTCTTCGCCGATTTAGTGCTCATTATCTCATTATCACATCTTTCAATTTAAAACTGTGTCGATAACTGTTTCTCCTCCAGTAAAGTCCACCAAAAAAGCACTTAACAGCAATGAACAGGTCATCGTTTAGCCATTTCGCAGTGCAGCGCAAAAATCAGTTTTCGATTTGGAGCGATTTTTAGTGGCAGAGGTAAAAAAAAGCATCTAAACCCGGCAACCCTTCAATAGCTAAAGGATGCGACTTCTTCATCATCATCGCCGTCGTCAAGAACCATCCAGACTGTTGGAGAACCCACTCCACATGGACGGCTTGCACCACCACGAGCGCATAACGATGCAATCTATGGTTGGGAAAGTGTTTTGTGGCTTGCGTCGTTGCATAGGAAAAACTTTCCCTCACCAGCAGCAGCAGCAGCAGATGTGCCGAGTTTTCCGGGTTTTCGTTTGTTGATGGGGAGTTGTTTTTCTGCCTGTGTGTGGTGAAACCAAACATCGAACCAACCAGCCAGCTGCTGTTGGAAGCAATTTAGTGGCAGCCTGGCAAGTGAAGCAAAATAAACACCCATCAATAAGACGGAAAGGCAAACCCCAGCCAGCACGGTAGTTTCTCTATCTCTCTCGCTTTCTCTGTGATGTTGGTGAAAATCGTTGCGAGGAAAAACGTGTGGAAAATGCTGTCAATTTACACTTTATGGTGACGACGTGTGGTGTACTCTTTGGGGCTGCTAGCTGACTAACTGGCGTGGACTTTGGGGCAGCAACTGGTGCACTGGAAAGTGATAGGGGAATATATTTTTTTTCACTTGAACTATCCAGATTCAACTCACTAAATTGTCAACATTTTACTATTTCCACAACTGGAAAGTCAATTATGAACTAAGTCTTTAGACGAATAATAGATTAAAATTACCAAGAAAGGGTTAACAATATTTTACATCTTTGTCACTGAACATAAATAAAATAAGACTTTGTTTGAAGAATTTGCCAACAATGAAAATTAAGAACAAAAGAAACAATAAATACAAAAAATGAAATAAAATGGCACACACGATTTTTTCAAGGTAGCCATTTTGGGTTATGTTGAAACATTTTTCCACACCGAGGTGTAGGAAAATACCTTTAAAAAAATCAAAAAATACAAATCAGTAACCGAAGTTTAAAAAATAGCAAGGTTTAAAAAAAAATTGTTCTGCAATCATAAATTTCCAAAATATCCAAGTAGTTTTTTTTATTTTTGCTAGAAATTAAAGTTTTTGCGGTGGTGTGCATTTGAATTTCATAAAAAATCTTAATGTTTTAAAGCGAGCCCAAAAATGTTAAATATGCAGCAATTCCATTTGAAAAGAGCCTAAACCGAAAAAAAGTTCTCCAATTGGGGTCAAATTTTTTCTGGGGTTCCTTGGCCAAAATAATTAGACCCGTATTTTTTTGTTTGGCCATTAGGGTGACCTACATCTTGCTTGGGTGGTTCAAAAAATGGCAATTTTAGTCATTTTTCGCAAAAACCACTTTTTTCGAAAAATCATATCTCCGCGCCATTTCTTCCGATTTTAGCTGTCTTAGACGCAAAAGAAAGGTGATAAGTTTGGCTTTTTGAGAAAAATAATAAGAAGTTCCAAAAATCTAGCTTAACCATTGAAAAAGTCGTATGAAAACTTAAAATGGCGTTTTGACCGTGTCTGGACCAAAGAGCCTATGTCTGAAAATATTTTTATCGGATTCCTCGGAAAATTTCACATAAAATTACAAAAAAATTAGCGATGTCGAACCGTACGTTTCCAAGATATGATTTTTTGAAAATAAAAACTGAGTTTTTCGACGCAAAAAAAAAGGAAAATGAAGAAATCGGCAAAAAATCAACTTTTTTCACTAAAACTGCGATAACTGAAAAATTTCAGCGATGACCTATACATATCTGGGTACCAAAAGTTGCGTCTTTCAATTACGAAAATTTTGATACCCAGACATTTATATGTCATCGCTGATTTTTTTTTAAGTTTTCGCAGTTATATTGAAAAAAGTTGATTTTTTGCCGATTTCGTCATTTTCCTGTTTTTGCGCGCGGCGCGTAAAAAAACGTAGTTTTTATTTTCAAAAAATCATATCTCGGAAACGTACGGTTCGACATCGCCAATTTTTGATATGTAATGTGAAATTTTCCGAGGAATCCGATAATAATATTTTCAGACATAAGCTCTTTGGTCCAGACACGGTCAAAACGCCATTTTTAGTTTTCATACGACTTTTTGAATTGTTAAGCTAGATTTTAGGAACTTCTTATTATTTTTCTCAAATAGCCAAACTCATCACTTTTCTTTTGCGTCTAAGACAGCTAAAATCGGATGAAATGGCGCGGAGATATGATTTTTCGAAAAAAGTGGTTTTTGCGAAAAGTGACGAAAATTGCCATTTTTCGAACCACCCTAGCAAGATGTAGGTCACCCTAATGGCCAAACAAAAAAATACGGGTCTAATTATTTTGGCCAAGGAACCCCCAAAAATATTTTGAGCTCGATCGGAGAACTTTTTTTTCAGCTTAGGCTCTTTTCAAATGGAATTGCTGTATGATTATAAATAATGAAAAATTAATTTCAGATTGTTTTAAGTTGATAAGACGTTTTCATTGAATGATTTGAGTATTTTTCCGTTTTGGACTATTTTTGAAAAAGAGAGAACCGACATTAACTTTTAAAAACATTAGAAACGACCTAAAGTCAAAATTTATACATTGTTTGATACCTATTAGCTTGGTTCACGGATATAAAAAAGGCAAAAGTGTTCAGTTTCAAGCGCCTCAATAGGAATTTTCAAACAATATGGCTACACAAGCTTACCTAACATTTTCAGCGCATTTGTTTGTAAGTTATAATGGAATTTCAATAAATTAAATTAATTTATATTTCACTTTTAAACTCTTCTCCGAGAAAACTTTCCTATACCCAATGATTTTTTTTTCAAATTAGAGATTTCTTATTGGATTTGGTCTGGGGAACTTCTTTGTAGAATATTGTTATTACCCATTTTGCAAATTATTTAAAAATCGAGTTTTGTTTTGAATACGGTGTACTCTAATGAAGTGAAAATTTATACAAACTTTAGATTCGTTTGACAAATTCATAAAATTTGAGTATTTTAGAAAAACTTGAAAAAACTCAAAAAAAAACTTAAACTGAAATTAAAATTTTGCTTCTTTTGACACCCACATTGTAATTTCCTGCAAAATTTCACTTTGTTTAAAAATGAGCATTTAACAAAAAAAATGCTTCCCACTGCGAGTATTTCTAAGTATTTCAGTAAAAAGTACGATATCCTGTGAAAATGTTAGTTTTTTAACGAAAAATCAAAGTAGGCATAAAAAAGTAAAAATGCATACAAAATTATTCTACGTTAAATAAAATTTGAATTATTTCAAAATATTTAGAATTTTGAAAAATGTAGGTATAAAAAAAATGTGATAACAAGAAAATGCATTTCGCTTTGTTTGATAAAACTTGAAAAAATAAAATTTTGAATAAAAAAAAACGGTGTGAAAAATTTTGTTAGTTAACTAAAATAATCAAAACAATTGATTTTTATCATGATTTGGTTGGATTAAGTCATTTTCAGACATTTATTATAAGTGAGTAATTATTCGTCAATGCTGACAGAATTATCTAAATAATATATAGATCGCAGGCGTTTTAAGGCATTACAAAAAAATCATATTCGTTATCATACTTCGATAATTTTATCCTTAACATCCAGCATGACAATTTAACACTTTTGTCTTCACAGTTTTAAACATGAAAATATTTATTTATGGAAAAACACTCATGCAAAATATATTTTCGAAAAGCTGAGAAAATATCCTGCAGTTTCCTTTTCAAACAAGAATAATCGAATTGCTGATTGCTGGAATAGTGCCTTTTTTAAGTAATTTTTTACCAAACGTTTATTTAAACTTTAGTTTCTCCTCTTTCATTTTACAATTGAACATCAAATGTCAAAGCATTTTTTAATTTATTTTGTTTGACTTTTCTGAAAGTTTATCTTGACTATCTTTTTTTTTAACAAAGTTTGGAATATTATATATCTTAAAAAAATAGGAGCTGGTGTAAAAATTTCAGTTTGCAAACATGCGAAATTCAAAATAAAGAATGTTGCATTTCTTTTAAGAGCTACTTGGGTTCCAAATATTACCAATACTAAAGGAATTTATTTTCTTCTTATCCAGTTATTTTTCGAAACACGGTCTAAGTTTAGAAGAAAACAAAACACAACGGATTGAACAAATTGC
This sequence comes from Culex quinquefasciatus, assembly GCF_015732765.1. Lineage (NCBI taxonomy): Eukaryota > Metazoa > Arthropoda > Insecta > Diptera > Culicidae > Culex > Culex quinquefasciatus. The sequence goes on along the minus strand of NC_051862.1, from coordinate 171,206,142 downwards.
CAAAACAAAAAATATACCCATGATTCAACCAAGTGTTCACTTAAAATTTTCAAGAACTGTGCAAATTTCAGTTGGTGGAACAAGTGAAAAGATTTATGTAGAAAAGTCTCTTTTATTAATAATGATTTCTACTTTTGATTACCATGACCATGAAACACAAAATGAAAGAATTTTGTTAACCACTATTACTGAAAGAAAAGCAATTCTGTGAGATTTCGCTCACTAGCGTGCACAGGGTGAGGCAATATGGGGCAACTGCCCCACCATCCTCAGAAATTTGTTCTAAATTTGGTCAGGGGGTGTCCATAAATTACGTTATTTTCAAAACGTCCATATCATTGCCACACCTTCCTCGATGAGCTGGGCAAGCTAGTGATTTTGGTCATTAGATTTTTTTATGAATTTTTAATCCCAAAGAAACTTTTTTGGTGCCTTTGGTAAGCCCAAAGAAGCAATTTTGCATCATTTGTTTAACCTTATAAATTTCCATACAAATTTGGCAGCATTCCATACACTAATGATGTGTAAATCTTCAATCGATAAATCGATTTGGCGTCTTCGGCAAAGTTGTAAGTGGGTAATTCTCTACCAACTCACACGAAATCGGAAAAAGTTGCCCCGACCCCTTTTCGATTTGCGTGAAACTTTGTCCTAAGGGGTAACATTTGTCCCTGATCACGAATCCGTGGTCCGCTTTTTGATAACTTGTGACGGAGGGGCGGAACGACCCCTTCCATTTTTGAACATGCGAAAAAAGAGGTGTTTTTCAATAATTTGCAGCCTGAAACGGTGATGAGATAGAAATTTGGTGTCTAATGTCTGGACTTTTATGTAAAATTATACGCCCGATTTGATGGCGTACTCAGAATTCCGAATAAACGTATTTTTCATCAAAAAAACACTTAAAAAAGTTTTAAAAATTCTCCCATTTTCCGTTACTCGACTGTAAAATTTTTTAGAACATGTCGTTTTATGGGAAATTAAATGTTCTTTTCGAATCTATATTGACCCAGAAGGGTATAACTTTGCAGGGTTATTTTTTAGAGTGTAACTGTGCTGTACAAAGTTGTAAAGCAGACAATTACAAAAATTTTAATAAATGGACATAAGGGGTTTGCTTATAAACATAACGAGCTATCGCGATTTTACGAAAAAAAGTTTTGAAAAAGTTACTTTTTGCGTTTCTCTTTGTTTCGTCGTCCGTGTCTGTCGCGGGTGACCATGAACGGCCATGATCAACGACGACCAACACTTTCAAAACTTTTTTTCGTAAAATCGCGATAACTTGTGATGTTTTTAGCAAACCCCTTATGTCTATATATTTTAAAATTTGTGTAATTTAGAAAAAACACGAAATTTTAAAATGAAAAATTTTGTTCTAAATGAAAAAAATGACCCTTCTGGGTCAATGTAGATTCGAAAAGTACATTAAATTTCCCATAAAATGACATGTTCCAAAATTTTTTACAGTCGAGTAACGGAAAATGGGAGAATTTTTAAAACATTTTTAGTGTTTTTTCGATGAAAAAAAAATGTCTATCTCATCACCGTTTCAGGCTGCAAATTATTAGAAACACCTCTTTTTTCACATGTTCAAAAATGGAAGGGGTAGTACGGTCCCTTCGTCACAAGATATCAAAAAACGGACCTCGGATGCGTGATCAGGGACAAAAGTTACCCCTTAAGACAAAGTTTCACGCAAATCAAAGAGGGGTCGGGGAAACTGCTGTGTGAGTTGGCGGAGAATTACCCAGGTATAAATAAGGACTACACTGAAAAAAATGATACACGGTTAAAAAAAATTTGGTAATTCTTGTTTTAACTTTTTGTCACTAAAACATTATTTGCAAAAAAAAACACAATTTTATTTATTTTATATGTTTTGGAGGACATCAAATGCAAACTTTTCAGAAATTTCCAGAATGGTCAAAAAATCTTTTACTAAGTTTTTGAATAAATTCTAGAGGGTGACAAAAGTGAATTCCCGGGAAATCGACTATTTTTGGTACTCTCGATTCCCGGAAAATTTTATACTTATAAATATCCAAGTATAACAAGAAATTTTATAGAATATCGTATGTTCAAAATCGAATAATTTCTTTATCTTGATGTCAATATTAATATTAAATTACGTTTTAGAAAAATCTCTTGCAATCTTTGTAAAGTTAAGGTCCACCAATTGTGAACAATCGGCTTTTACTGATAGCTGATATTTTTACAATGAATATGTGCAGTTGACCTGTAGATGGAAAAAATACAACTTAAAATTGTTGTTTTGAGTCGTTATTTATTATATTGTAAAAATCCCGAGACTGGGAAGTTAAATAGTAATCATCTATTTTTTTATTTTACAAAAATCTTGTAACATGTTCATACAACAAATTTGCGCAACTTTTGAAAAATCACTCAGTGGGAATGATGATTTGTAAACAATAAAAAAGTTGATCCATAAAAGCTCAAGAAACAATCTTGTATTTTCAGTTTATGAAAATAAAAACTAAAGGTAAAAATAGTTTCTTAAAATATTGAGACTGTCTCGATTAACGTTAAACGAATTAATTGTAACTGAATTCATGTAAAAGACACAAATTTATTACTTTTCTTTTAAAATAATTGACACTATTGGCATTGTTAAAAAAATCCCGGGTCCCGGGAAATTGAAAATCTCGAGAATCGTCACCCTCTACTTGTGTATTACCCGGCAAATGTTTAAGAATATTTTATAAAAGCATTAAATAAATTGATTTTCCTGTAAAAGATTATTTTTTTATTATTCACAAATAAAACCGAATTGAAATTGAAAAATCTTCTAAATTTAATCAAAATTTGATTTTAACCCGTAAAGACCCAGGACGTTTTGTGTTTAGTAAAATCGATGTATCTCAGTCAGTTTTTGACCGATTTGAATAATTCAAGTTGCAAAATCAAGGGGATTAGTTGCGCTATCAAATGTCATGAGACCCACCCCCCTTGGCCCCTCCCCCCTTTCAGGGGAGGAAAAATTAGCTGTCTTTTTTGTCAAATATGTAAAAAAATTACCACAAAAAAGACAAAAACGCATAAAAAATAGTCTTTTTGACAAATAGGTATCTTCTGACCCCACCAGATAAACTTCCGGTCACATGGAACCTTTTTCGGATGTTCCGGATACCGGTTCCAGATCCGGATTTGTTTTGTTCCTAGATCCATCTAAAATGGTCAAGCGACATACCAAACATCGTGGATTCAGTGAGATATTTACTGCAGAATCTCTTTCATGTAACCACCAAAGAAATTGGACCAGATATGGCCATTCCGGATGTTCCGGGTACCGGTTCCCGAAGGGTCATTTTCAAAAAATATCTAAATTGTTCATGCAACGCTCCAAACAACTCGGAATTAGTCAGATATTTACCGTAGAATCATTTTCATGTAACCAACACAGAAATTGGACCAGATATGGCCATTCCGGATGTTCCGGGTACCGGTTCCCGAAGGGTCATTTTCAAAAAATATCTAAATTGTTCATGCAACGCTCCAAACAACTCGGAATCAGTCAGATATTTACCGTAGAATCATTTTCATGTAACCAACACAGAAATTGGACCAGATATGGCCATTCCGGATGTTCCGGATACCGGTTCCAGATCCGGAGGTGTTTTTTCCTAGATCCATCTAAAATGGTCAAGCGACATACCAAACAACGTGGATTCAGTGAGATATTTACTGCAGAATCTCTTTCATGCAACCACCAAAGAAATTGGACCAGATATGGCCATTCCGGATGTTCCGGGTACCGGTTCCCGAAGGGTCATTTTCAAAAAATATCTAAATTGTTCATGCAACGCTCCAAACAACTCGGAATCAGTCAGATATTTACCGTAGAATCATTTTTATGCAACCAACAAAGAAATTGGGCCTGATATGGCCGTTCCGGATGTTCCGGGTACCGGTTCCCGAAGGGTCATTTTCAAAAAATATCTAAATTGTTCATGCAACGCTCCAAACAACTCGGAATCAGTCAGATATTTACCGTAGAATCATTTTCATGTAACCAACACAGAAATTGGACCAGATATGGCCATTCCGGATGTTCCGGATACCGGTTCCAGATCCGGAGGTGTTTTTTTCCTAGATCCATCTAAAATGGTCAAGCGACATACCAAACAACGTGGATTCAGTGAGATATTTACTGCAGAATCTCTTTCATGCAACCACCAAAGAAATTGGACCAGATATGGCCATTCCGGATGTTCCGGGTACCGGTTCCCGAAGGGTCATTTTCAAAAAATATCTAAATTGTTCATGCAACGTTCCAAACAACTCGGAATCAGTCAGATATTTACCGTAGAATCATTTTCAAAAAATATCTAAAGTGTTCATGGGACGCAACAAACAACTCGGAATCATTTTTTTATAATTTTGAGGTGTTTAGGAAAGAAAATAATGCGTATTGAGGTTTTGGTCATGAGTGAGATTTTATTGAGTAATATGTGTGTGAGATCTATTGGTTTATTGTTTATACATTCATTCATTCAGTCATAAATTCGTCATTCAAGCATTCATTCATTCATTCATTCATTCATTCATCATTTGTTCCGTTTATTTATTGCAATATGTATGTGAGATAATCAACACGGCAACATCTAGCTCGTCACAATCAACTTACAATCATTGCAAAATGTATGCCGTTGGACAACCGAACAATTTTTGCATACATGCTCTTCGCATGCGGAACAACGAGTGTTCGTCTTCGAAACTCGCCGCTTCGAGCACTTGGGGCATCGTTTACTTTCTGTCAGCTCACAGTGCTTCGCTGGAATCTTGTTCATCTGGTTGCAAGGCTTGCAAACAACAATCTCCGATTCCTCACCGTGCGATTCACACAATGGCCTGTTGCAGGCTGAGCAAGCAGTCTTCGCCTTCCGCACACAATCAGCACACATCAACTTCCTGTCGAACTCGGCCACAAACTCCGTCAAAGCACTGGTCAACTCCTCCGGCAGATGTCCTCCACGTAGCCGATCCCTCATGTGATCGATCGCCAGCTCTTCAGAAAGATCTTGGAGAAAGTCGCTTCGGCTTCCCTTGAATTCTGGGTGGAGCTCCTTATGGATGATATGGGAGTTCAGCGTAGCGATGTCGATCAGCTCAAAAAGCACCTTCTTCGGCCACTGGCAGCTCCGGCGAGAAACGATCGTGTGCCGCGTCTGCTGATCGCCCATATCGACGAAACCCTTGGTCTTGTTATAGAACTCCACTACAGAAGGCTTACTTCCTGCCGGAGCGGCCTCGAACTGTTTGGACGAAAGCATCACAACCGGCTTCTTTCCCTTCCGTTCGAAGTAGGACGTAAGGGTCATTGTCCGGTCGAACCCTTCCAGGAAAGAGCCAGGCAGACGATTCTTCTTCTCCAGAAATGCCGGCGGAATATCGGCCTTGTTGGCCCGCATCGTTCCCGTGTAAGCCGTTTCCATGGTACGAAGAAACTGCACCAATTCCACACTGGTAAAAATATTGTCAGCGGTTACCTCTCTCCCTTCGTTCAAGAAGGGCGCAACGAGGTCTTTGACCACCCGCATTCCTTGGCCCTTTTCCGGTCCTTCCTTTCCTTTTCCGGTATAAATCTGCAACACCACAACGTAGCCGGTCTCCGTGGCGCACACCCAGATTTTGATACCGTACTTTCCGGGTTTGCTCTTGATATAAACCCGAAAGGAAACACGACCTGTTTGTTATAAAATTGTTAATTATTTTCAGTTCCCCTCTATGACCTGGCCTAAAACCGCCAGTGGTTGTGTTTATATTTTAGTAATGATCTTATAGAGATATACGATTACGATTACGTAACTGCTATACATGCGCATGATCTCTGAACCTTTTTCATATTCACAATTAGAAATTAGTAGTCACACTCACCTCTGAAAAGGCACAGCCGCTCGTCCACGGTCAAAACCTTCGGTGGGACGTAATTCCGCTGGCAGTTACTGACAAAGATGTCCAAAATTTTTCGGATGGGTTCCAGTTTATCGTGCGACTTCATGTACCGATCGTTACGGTCAAGCACGTTGTCGGTTCGTAGACACACAAACAATTCTTTGAACCGGTTTTTGCCCAGAGCGAAGCGGTAAAAATCAATTCGCCAGGTCTTGTTCGCTGTCCACATCTCGTTGATATGCACATGGTTTTGGTGATTCCGACCGGCAGCGATCAAAACCGCAATGAAGCTAAGAACTTCATTCTTGGTCACATCCTTCCTGCTTGATTCTCGCTTGCGACGCCCGTACAAATTTGTGCATTCGACGATCTCGTCGATGATGTCTGACGACAAAAAGGCGAGGAATGCCTCCTTAGCAGTTCGAAACTTCCGGCAATGTGGAGCTGGGCCAACATTGCTAGCATCGAAATCTTTTATCGGTGGAGCCATGTCGACATCAGCTGGTGGCTTCGTGCCCCTTCGTTTGCCGTTCTTTCCAACGAACGCTTCCGAGCTATAAAAATATTTTGTATCAATTTGTGAACACTTTTTTTTCAAAATCAACTTCAACCTTGCAAAATCGTCGTCCGAGTCGCTTTCGCTCTCGATATCGGAGACGGTTCCATCCGACACGTTGTCGTCTTCTTCGTCGCTGAACTCAAACTCCAAATCACCCACTTTCATGTTTGAACTGATCGACAAAATGTAAAAAAACTTTAAAAACACACAACCGGTCGCTCAAGTCACTCGTGATCGCACCTGTCTGATGGTTGAACAGCTTTTGACAAATAATCATCAACATTATCACGCTTTGAATGAATGCTAAAACGCACACTAAAAGAGCATCATTACGTTTCATTCACTCACACTACTGCACTACTCATTGCGTTCAGATTCTTTGAGAGCGTTCTTTTATTACGTAACGCAGATGAGGGGAGGGGGGTCGGATGCCGTGTTACGCTCCATACAATATTTTCAAAATTTAGATGGAAATTTTATTATAAGGGGGAGAGGGGGTCTAAAAACCCGTTTTTGCGTTACGTAATAAAAGAACGCTCTCTTTCACAAATACTGCGTTCGTTTGGGCTCACATTGAGCCACGAAAAGTTTTCATGAGGCTTCATTCTTAAATGACGTACCGCCAACTGGGGCGAATCGGGACATACATTTTCAGAGCACCTAATAGCTTGAAATTTAGAAAACAATGCACTATTTTTATTGTTCTTTGCCTGCTCCAGCTCTGGCAGAAGGGAGGGCACTCGCATGGCAAAATTTTTGATTACTGTATTTGTGAATAATCCCAAAACAAACCTAGAACAAACTTTCTGTCAAAGGGGAAGCGCGTGCCCCAACCTTACCCCGGGTACCACCAGTAGTCTGTTTTATCTAAACCTTCGGGACCTTCGGGAACCGGTATCCGGAACATCCGGAATGGCCATATCTGGTCCAATTTCTGTGTTGGTTACATGAAAATGATTCTACGGTAAATATCTGACTGATTCCGAGTTGTTTGGAGCGTTGCATGAACAATTTAGATATTTTTTGAAAATGACCCTTCGGGAACCGGTACCCGGAACATCCGGAATGGCCATATCTGGTCCAATTTCTTTGGTGGTTGCATGAAAGAGATTCTGCAGTAAATATCTCACTGAATCCACGTTGTTTGGTATGTCGCTTGACCATTTTAGATGGATCTAGGAAAAAAACACCTCCGGATCTGGAACCGGTAACCGGAACATCCGGAATGGCCATATCTGGTCCAATTTCTTTGGTGGTTGCATAAAAATGATTCTACGGTAAATATCTGACTGATTCCGAGTTGTTTGGAGCGTTGCATGAACAATTTAGATATTTTTTGAAAATGACCCTTCGGGAACCGGTACCCGGAACATCCGGAATGGCCATATCTGGTCCAATTTCTGTGTTGGTTACATGAAAATGATTCTACGGTAAATATCTGACTGATTCCGAGTTGTTTGGAGCGTTGCATGAACACTTTAGATATTTTTTGAAAATGACCCTTCGGGAACCGGTACCCGGAACATCCGGAACGGCCATATCAGGCCCAATTTCTTTGTTGGTTGCATAAAAATGATTCTACGATAAATATCTGCCTGATTCCGAGTTGTTTGGTGCGTTGCATGAACACTTTAGATATTTTTTGAAAATGACCCTTCGGGAACCGGTACCCGGAACATCCGGAAAGGCCATATCAGGCCCAATTTCTTTGTTGGTTGCATAAAAATGATTCTACGGTAAATATCTGACTGATTCCGAGTTGTTTGGAGCGTTGCATGAACAATTTAGATATTTTTTGAAAATGACCCTTCGGGAACCGGTACCCGGAACATCCGGAATGGCCATATCTGGTCCAATTTCTGTGTTGGTTACATGAAAATGATTCTACGGTAAATATCTGACTGATTCCGAGTTGTTTGGAACGGTGCATGAACAATTTAGATATTTTTTGAAAATGACCCTTCGGGAACCGTTACCCGGAACATCCGGAATGGCCATATCTGGTCCAATTTCTTTGGTGGTTACATGAAAGAGATTCTGCAGTAAATATCTCACTGAATCCACGATGTTTGGTATGTCGTTTGACCATTTTAGATGGATCTAGGAACAAAACACCTCCGGATCTGGAACCGGTATCCGGAACATCCGAAAAAGGTTCCATGTGACTGGAAGTTTATCTGGCGGGGTCAGAAGATACCTATTTGTCAAAAAGACTATTTTTTATGCGTTTTTGTCTTTTTTGTGGTATTTTTTTTTACATATTTGACAAAAAAGACAGCTAATTTTTCCTCCCCTGAAAGGGGGGAGGGGCCAAGGGGGGGTGGGTCTCATGACATTTGATAGCGCAACTAATCCCCTTGATTTTGCAACTTGAATTATTCAAATCGGTCGAAAACTGACTGAGATACATCGATTTTACTAAACACAAAACGTCCTGGGTCTTTACGGGTTAAGTGATAAAATATTTGCGAAATCATTTTTAACTTGCTTTAAACGCGAACCAAATCCACAAAGAGACTAGCTTTTTTTTGCTTTACGTTCAAACCACGTCAAATACACCGCGAAATCGTCATCTAGCCACGTGGAAAACAAGTTTGATTGTCCTGTTGAAGGGCCCTCATCGCCCACTCGTCGTCGTCGGCGTGGTAATCGTCCGTGCGAGCGTCCCAACTGACTAGGTGAGCTGGCAACAGTTGGTCCCCGTACCCTAGGGAGGGTGTGCTGTCCACTTTTGGCCGATCTAATCTGCTGTCTGAGTTTTTTGGCTGTAACACTCGTCAAAAAAATGTTTTTTTTTTAACATTTTTTGCGTTTTTTTGCATGTTTGAAAAAAAAAGTTTCGAAAAATCAATAAACTTAACAAAAATGTTTAAAGACCTTTTTTCATCGACCAGTGTATTCCTCGGTGGTGCGGAATGACGGATCCATTTCGATGAGCGATTGACCGAGTCAAAATTCATCAGCCGTGTGGTTACTGCCTGGGCATAGAAGAGCAGTTCATCGAATCGTGGCCGGAATCGAAACAAATCGGCGGTGGAAAGTGGGCCGGAAAATTGGCATCAAAAAAGCGCAACTAGGAGAAAAATACAAAAATAGGCGAAACTCGAGCTGAGTTTGTGTCGGGGAGTGTGTTTGATCAGGTGGAAAATTTGGTGAAAAATGGGCGGAAAAATTCAGTTTGTTTTGCGCTGGCCACGTGCAGTGCGCGATTTGATGAATTAAATTTGGGTTGGATTGACGGGTGGAATTTAATTTTCAGCGCACGTGGAATCATGGCTCAATTTGAGGAAGATAATTTAATTAATTTGCAGTACAAACAGGTTGAAAACGCTGGAATTGATTTTGTTTGCAATGTCTGCTTGTTTTTATTCAGATTTATTTTAAAAGACAGGCCAGCATATTTTTCAAATAAAAAAACGAAGTCTAATTCCAGTTATACGAAACTTTAACCGCGGGTCAATTGAGAAGATTAGATTATTCAATTTCTATTGGTTTTTAATTCTTCGGGCAGAGTTATCTTGTTACAAGCAAGTTTAATCTTTTGAGATAAAATCACTTAGCCTCTTGTTCCAATCAAGCACCCTGCACAATGTGATTTCTGGAAAGACCCACCCGACTTACTAAGACAAGACTCCCTCAAAACTTTAACAATAGACCCGTATTGTAACTTTCGAAGCAATCAAACATGATAGCATGACAGATTTTCCCCGAGAGCTTTCCACATCTTTTCTTCTCTCATTCCATGAAGCACCCACAATCCTACTGCTAGAAAAAATCCAACGAGGCATCAACTGTTCATCAAGGATCCTTGGTGTTTCATATTGAAAGCACTTTCCAGCCACAAAAGAATAGTTGGAAGGATTTTTTGTCCGGGCTTCCTTTAATTCACTTCCATTGGTTATCTTCTATTACTTCTGGTAGTCTTTGGTATAATCTAACTCTAACCCTTTTACAATTTTCTGATGGTCAGCAATCGTTCGATATAATTCTATGTTTTTTTTTGTTCTGACTGGTCAAAGTGATTACATTTTGATGAGTAGTTCATTAACGATACCGTCAGCAGGGGTGACACTTGGTCTGAGGGGTGAGCATCCTAAAATTTATTTGACCCAATTTCAATCAAAAGTTACAGATTTTCCAATATTTACGTACCATTTTGTATGGAGACTTGTATGGGTGAACCAATGACACAAAATAGCTTCTTTGGTCAACAGGAAGGCCTGTTTGAGTTTGAGTTTGAGTTTTGTGAAAAAAATCATCAGTAGTCACAGCGTCACAAGTCGCCATTAGAGCAATTCCGTGCTAAATAGCGAATCGGTTGTACTCTCTCCGATTTAAATGCTCCCATCAATAATAAAACAAATTAAATTGAAATACTGTCAAAGGCAAACTTATGGAAAATTGGACGAGCTGTGCATCTTCAGAAAGATCATTTTACCTTAAGTGTATTTTTTTAAGAAGCCCGTCCAATTTCCTACAAGTTTGTATTTAACCACTTTTAGATATGATGGAACGGCTTAGAGATACAGAAATTCTTAAATTGAACCGTGAAATTTTCAAATCTTTTTGAATTTTTTTTTTAATTTGAAGCTAGACTAACATTTTAAAAGAGCAAAACATTAAGTATTACGCCCTTTTGAAATGTTAGTCTTATTCCCAAAAATTTGAAAGTATTGTTTTCGAAAAGATCGGAAAATTTCACGAATGTTTAATTTTTTATCATTGAAAATCTGACCATTAGTTCCTGAGGCATTGGCATTAAAAAGTAAAGGGTTGACTTAAGGGGTTACATACATGTAAATCGGAAAAAAAATGGTTTGAGCACACGCTGGAACTTTTTTCAAATCTGTTTTCAGGGCATTAAAATTTACATTTTCATCTATCAATAAAATAAATTTGAAAACATTTGGTTGTATATTTGCCGAGATATAGCTATTTGAAGTAAGCATTTTCAAAAAACGGGTGCCACGATATCTCAACACTGCTTTGACCAAATCGGCTAGAAATTTTGGTGGAGACTCATTAAACCAGTCCCGTGTGCATGACGGAGGCCGATTTTCAAAAAGTTTTTTTTTTTAAAGATAAAAATATTATTGTGTTTTTCATATAAAAATTCGTCAGTTTTCGATCTTTGTATTTAAAAAAAAAAACAAAATTTCAAAATCGGACTTCTTCATGCACACGGGATATGTCTTGAGAGTCTTCACCCCAAATTGCAGCCAATTTGGTCTATCCCATCTCGAGATATCATGGCACCCGTAAATCAACTTGGTGTTCCTAGAAAAACGCTCACAGAGTTTGACAGTCCGCTTTGTGCATGGCAAAAGTTTAAACTTAAATCGTCTTCTACTCACTTAAAACATGACATATCTTCGTGAAACTTTCAGGAGTGATTAGAATTCATCTTTTTAATGGATTTAATAAATATTTGGAATTATAAAATATTGAGATTAACATTTACCCCTTAAAGACTTAAAATACTTAGTTTTCTTTTTTTTATTTCTTCAACCCGCTGTGTATAGCAACCAGAGGTACAATCTTCAACGTCTCTCAGACATTCTTTTTAGAATTTATTCAAAAAATCACAATCTTTTCAAAAATTCATAACTTGGTAACAAAATTTGTGACCATACTTATCTTTGGCTCAAAAGTTGCGGGTTTTGATTTCCTAAAACGCGAAAAATTGCTCTAAAATATAAAAAAAATATCAAATTTTGGGCCGAGACCGTGGTGTAAAAGTAAGTGTGATTCGATCCCAGACGGTCCCGGTGGCATTTTTCGAGACGAGATTTGTCTGATCACGCCTTCCGTCGGACGGGAAGTAAATGTTGGCCCTGGACTTATCTTAAAAAAAAAGTTAGTTCGTTAGCTAAGTCCAGGTGTAGGAGTCGTCTCCCTGGGTCCTGTCTCGGTGGAGTCGCTGGTAGGCAGTTGGACTCACTATCCAAAGGTCGTCAGTTCGAATCCCGTGGTAGATGGAAGCTAAGGTGTAAAAAGAGGTTTGCTATTGCCTCAACAATCAAGCCTTCGGACCAATGCTTGAAAAGGGATCTATCACTGAACGGGACTGCTCGATATTCGATAGAACTTTCTGTCAGCGATCATTTCACTAAACGATATTTGATTGCTGACACACAACGCTTATCATGATCGTCATTGCTTGGCGACGGTCGATGAACGTAAACACGAAGACGAAACGAACGAAAAATGAGCACCACTCAAGCAGCCGCCCGAACGATACAACGTGCTCTTTCTCTTTCTCTCGTTTTTGTCTCTCTCTTCCTAGTGTATGCTGCGTGGTGACAGAAAACATATGATTGCTATCATTGGAGAGATGATCGGAATCTCGGTAGAATGTCAAACGACCGCTCTCTAGGCGAGGGAAGTCAATGATTGTGTGAGTGACTTTGCGTAGCACTCATTCCTTTGTGTGTGAAACGAACGAAAGCAGAATGTAAAAATCAGGTTGTCGTGGTGAAGACGATTGGAGTGCTCTGTCAGCTATCACAAACAAAGCCGAAATTTCGCAAGCCCTGCTTCGGACACCTAGTTTCGAGTAGGAATCTCGCAATCCAGAACGCTAAGGCCCCCCTTCAAAATTGGCCCGAAAAATCAGGGGGCAAAAGAAATATTTTTACAATAAACTTCAACATTTCAATGAAAATTCAAGTGCAACCAGCTGGAATCAAATTAAAATACATTCTCCTGCGTTTAAAATCATTTTTAGCATGTTTGGGTTTATTAAAAAATCTTAAGATTTTTTGAAAATTTTCGATGCAAAATCTTTTTTTTTTCGATACAATTTTTGTTTTTGTGAGATCTTAAATTTTTTGAAAACTAATGATTGCAAAACAACTGAACTAGTGTAAAATGCATTTTAAAACACTTTTTTCAATTAAATGTGAAGATTATGGCTTGTTATTTAAATTTTTATATTTTTTTATTTTTTTGCCCTCCCCCCTTGACCTCGGCCAGGGCCGAGGGACAAAAACTTTTTTTAATAATTGCATCGGCCTCATTTGATTTGAATAATTTTGGGCAATTGAGTGTTAATTGAAAAATGGGAGCAGCTGTGGCTGAATGGTTACAGTGTTTGCTTTGTAAGCGAATGGTTCTGGGTTCGATTCCCATCTGCTCCCATCGAGAAAGTTAAGGACATAGAAATACTTGAAATGTTGAATATAAACGAAAAATCAAAGTCGCCGAAGGCGGGGTTCGAACCCCCGTCCTTTGGATTGGTAAGCAAAAATGCTAACCTCTAGGCCATGGCGACTTGGTGAGCATAGACTGGAATTAGGAATACTGTTACAAACAACCCGCAACGCCTTTCGAGGTGTATCCTTGGGTTCTACCTCTCCTACTAACATTGAGTCCAAAACCTCCCTACAAACATCTATACCACTAAGGTGACGTAGCACTTTAGATAGGTGTTTACTAACGATCCTTCATATCCCTGAGGATAGCTTGGACCCGGCCTGGACCCCCTTATGCCCTTACACACTCATCAAAAGATGAAGACATGGTATCTCCCGTGTTGGATTATTGTTCCGGATGAGGGTCTAACACAACCAGACCAAACAGAGGGATAAGCGTTGTGGAGCCTTCCGGTGGTGGGGCGTCCTCCAAATGCTAATGCTAATTGAGTGTTAATTGAAAAATGGAGACTTGCATGTATGTGACCACATTTAAAAAATCTAAATGGTCGAAATCAGACCGATTCTGATGTTTAAAAAAAACTAAACCCATGTTAAAAAAAAAACTAAACCTATATCTGTTAAAAACTAATAACTTCGAAATTTGAGAATCTTTAAACACTATTTTTGGATATTTTTAAACGTGGGGTTTGATTTTTAATTTCGCAAAAAAATCATTTATAACATTTCTGAAATATCAGCATCATGATAAAAAAGGCAATGTTGAAAAATGTTAGCATTTTACAGGCATTTGAAAAAATGGTGCTTTTCCTTTGGCAAAATTAATGAAATAAAAAAATAATACAATTTTCATATAAAGCTTTAAAATGCCTATTGCTTGGAAACAGAAAATGGGTCATAGTTGGATTTTTTTTTCTTCAAAAGATATTCCTGCGGTTCCAGATTTTTACTATTTCAAACTCTATTTGAGCAAAAGATGTCTTTTTGTATTCACTAAAACAAAAAAATAGAGAATGAATTTAAATTGGTAATTCAATTTTAAGTGGAAAAATAACAAAAACAACAAAACGAAAGCACTGATGAGCTCCAAAATGAGCTTCAATAAAAGTTTCCGAAGGATCTGGCCTACACGTCATTCATGTTTAATATAATCGCATTGAAAGTTGACAATTCTGAACAAAAAATCTTTTTAAAAAATCTAGTAACATAAAATCACCTTCCCAGCATCTGCAGCAAAAGTACTTGATAAGATCATCGTATGTGTGCTTGTGCAACCGCTCTGCAGTCGATCCGATGGCACTGCAGCTTGTGGGCGGTGGAATGTCAGGATGAGTGCGAGGGGTAAAATACGAACGAAGATATATTTGCATAATATCACTTTCTTTCCATTATCGCTTGCCACAGACGCTTTCCCGTCCACGAGGATCAGCACCCCCCAAATGGGTGATGGGAGGAGCTGGAAAAAACACTTCCAAATTGTGTGCCACCGTGTCAGAGTTGGTGTGAACGTGTGCATTGAATTTATGTTTTGGTCGCTGCTTGTACGTAATTCATTGCGCTCGAACTGATGAAACTTTTCCCAGTGATTATGTCTCCCCGAGTGATGAGGAGGGTGTGTGTGTGCTGACAGGATTAACGCAATAAAGTAGGTGGGGGGGGGGGGAGGGACAGGTCCGGTAATCCATCAAGTGGTGTGTGCAGTAATCTGCACGAGCTTGAAGTGTTTGGGAGATACGATGGAAATGAAAAGAGAGTGTGAGAGCTGATCAGTGTGTGTGTGTGTCGACTGTAGAATTAGTTGCAAATGTTTATGGGTTTCGCGAAATGAGAATATAAATTTGGTCCAATTTAATTTGGATGAAATTTGAATCAGATTACTTTGTGCTTTGCTGCTATAGTGGAAATTTACAATTATGTAGTTCTTGTGTTACAGAAGCAAACACTAATTTTAAAATTAATTGTGACAACCATTTGGATCCGTCTTCAAAAAGTATTGGAATCTCAGGCTGAAAACTGTTCGCAAGTTGAAAACATCTTAATAAGCCAGTTGTACCTTTTGTATGGCTCGTTATTTGTGCTCAAAATGAAACAGTTTCCGCTTTTCCAGGGAAAAGCTCATTATCGCTACTGGAAATCAAGCATAACTGTTTAACAGAGAGATCGCCAAGGAATTTTACCCGGAATTCAACCAACCCTGAACTTCCCGTTTTGTTGCCAATAAGTATGTTCGGCGAGGCGAAAAATACGATATTAATTGCCCTCGTATACAAGGCCATAATATGTAATAACGATGCTTTAGCCAATCAATAGTGACCTCCTTCCCTTCCAACCACGTGGAATGCACGCTAGCAACGAGTACAAACTGTACGTACAAGTCCCACGTGGGATGTCGAACTAGAGTGGAGAACAAAACTGGAAGAAATTACCAAGATGAAATTAATAACTTATGATACTCCGGACGCTTGCTCTCTATATGAGGGTGCTCTACTTTCTTTCCTTTAACGATGCTGTGGTGGGAAAACCACCCCCTTAAGGGATATCGATTTATCCATTATGGCCACATGTGCTGACCTCCAGACCGGGTGCTGTCCCCCTCCATCAGCACCGTGTCACGAAACAATTCTTGAAATTCGAGTGCACCAACAACAGTCTCACAGTCTCGGACGATGGAATTCAATAAATGTGAAAATGGCTCGGGAATTTGGGAAATTTTTCACTTTTCGAAACATGTGATAATTGGTTTCGGATTTTCTTCTCCGTATATTTCACTGGTGGGTGGAGAGGTTGAAAATGAAAAATGGACTGCTGGTACTGATGCTGGACACGGCGTATGCAGATGGAATAACGAGACGGGATAGTTTTTCGGGTGCTTGGAGGTGGTTTCAAACCCGAATCCGCATCATTAATCACGCTGACAGATGACCGTGACATAAGAACTGAGAAAAATGTTTTTTTTTAAGACCTGGTACTTGAAAGATTTAGATAAAAATTATTATACTGAATGTGTCTGGTGCAGAACTGGAAGAAAAATCAAATCTATCACATTCCTATGACAAGGCAAAAGTTGTACCGCTATAGGAGGTCGACTAATTTATATCATCTTGATTCTTTCTTACAATTTGTAAATAATAGATGAAAAGAACAGCAAAAAAGTAAAAAAACTAACTTAATTCATCTGCGTGATGGGTGCCTCCTCACTTCTAACCATATTTAGATCTGATGAAAAAAAATACTTGAATTTCACTTAAGTGATCAAAGCATGAGACAGAGTTGCAAGACTTTAAAACTCGTTGGAAGGGTCTCTCAATTACCGATACAACGATTGGCCGAATCCGAATCCAGACACAGTTTTCAAACAGAAAAGTGAGGTTCAGGATAAAAATACATCTAGTTATAATCAAGTGCTCATTACTAGTGACAGAGTTGCCAGATCTTTGAACTTCTTGTTCTTTTGATTACCCAGCGGTAGATCAGATGATTCAGATATAGTAATCAAGCAGATAAGTGAGATCAGGATTTAAAAACTACATAAACATAATATAATTAGTCATTACCTAAGAAAGTGTTGTGAGTTTTTGTTTTAGACTCTTTAAAAAGGTCTTTCAATAATCTATCCATCGATGCAAAACGTATTTAAGATGAATTTCGGTCACTTATCGAACAATTGGACATAATATAATATTTTTGAAAACTTATTCGTTATTTTGTAGATCTTATGAACTTTACTACGATATTAAGTTTTTTTACAAAGGATTAATTTTTGACATTGAAATCTGGTCTTAATCAATATTCAGCAATTCCATTTCAAAAGAGAATAAATAGAGAAAAAATAGTTCAAGTTCAAAATTTGGATTGATGTTTGTTGGCCAATATATTTAGACCCGAATTTCATATTGTTCATTAGGGTGACGTACGCCTTGTAAGAGTTGTCCCAAAAATGATCATTTTCGCTTTTTTTTTTTTGAAAAATCACATTTTTCTAAAATTCCGTGCTTTCCAAGAAAAAAATAAAGTCTAAAACTCGAGTCCAACATTTTAAAAAGTTGTATAATAACTTGAAATAGCGTTCTGATTGTGTTTTTCAAACTCATTTTTGGTTGCTGGTAATATAAGGTCGGAAGAATAATGTCTTACGAGACAATTAAAGATTATTTCCACACTTTGTCAAATATGTGATAAATTACTGTTTTTTTTAAATTGACCAAAAAACTATTACTATTTGAAAACGCTGCACACCTGGAAAAGGGATCCACCTTTAAAATGCGATACAAATCGCTTGAACTTTCGAAAAAGATTACTTTTTTTAAAAGCATGCTTATAAAATTATTTGTAATCCCTGTAAAAAATCCATACGTAAATGTTATGGTATCAAAACACCATTTGATATTACAGAAAATATCTATGAAATGATGAAAAAATAGATTCAATTTCAATATTCGTATATTCAAAAAAAAAAAAAAAATAAACCAATAAATTGAAAAATGGGAAAGGTATTTTTTTAATAATTAGACATTTTTTTCTAGAAAATCTGTATGTGTCCAAATTAAGTATTACAGCCTTAAAAAAAAGCTATAGAATTCCGAGACAAGAACAAAATTTCACAACATTATTTAACATTGCAAATTAGATCATTTCTTCCCGAGATATCGCTGATCAAATAACGGATCATAAAACGAGCGCTTATTGGGCAACAACTTTGCATGGGCATATTCCAGCAACAAATGGCCGTTTCAACAAGATTCTAAAAAGAAAAATTCAGCGATTTATCTCACATTTTCGAAATTGTCGCACATATGCATTATTTTGAAAAATAAAAAAAAAAAAACATTGACATTTTTTTAAAAAAGATATTGTAATAAAAATAGAGTACCCTGCAATAGACGTTGAATGGGTGTGTGATAAAGTGTTTTTTTAAACTTCTTAACTACTTTCTATTTCCAGTTGTTGTTCTACTTCGAATATCGAAAATTTTGTCAGAAAAATCTCATTTTTTTTTCAAAAAATTTTAATTTTTCAAAAATGATATGTTCTGAAAAATGTTTTTTTGTCCTTTGAAACATATCAAAAAGCCCGTCTCAAATATTTTTGTGAAGTAGGGTGGGGAATAAAAAATATAAAAAAATTAATTACCAGCCAAGGTTTGAACATTTCTATGAAAAAAGCGTCTTAAATGCATTTTACAGTAGTGTTTTCCAATCATTATTTTTCAAATTATCTATGTATTGTGGGATTTTTTATCGCGAGAAAAAGTATAAAGTGGGGCTTTACATTGGTATTTCATAAAAAAAATTGTTCAAGGAGTTTAAACATGCTAAATATGATTATAAACGCAGGAAAATGAATTGTTTTCAGTTGATTAAACTCGTATTTTAACTAAAAATTTTAAGTTGTTTAAAAACATTTTTTTGCCCTCTTATTTATCGGCCTAATTTTGAAGTAGGGGGTGACATAAACTTAGAAAAATATTTGCAACGGCCTTATTGAAAAAAAAAATGCTTTAAACTTAATTTTTAGAGACAAAATTCATGCATTCCTTTACTTTTGCTAAAGTCAACGAATAGATCAATAAATTGAATGGCTGCTTTGCGTGGAAAATCAAATGAACAAATTGACTATGCAAATTGGATTCTTTGAGCATACGGAAAGCATAGCATAGCATAGCATAGCATTGGTGTCTACCCGTAGTGGCTACTCTGTTATTGACCAGGACCTCCAAGAATTGCTCCGTGAACCACAGATGAAGAGTAGGAACCAATCATCACCACTTCGCAACTGTCAAATGTCCCCATCATGCTAGCCAATCACAGCGCCGGCCACGACGGGGAAGTGGATAGGATTTTTTAGTCAGATACTTGAGTGATAAAGACCGCTAAATCGGCTGCGTCTTCGACAAAGTATCACGTGAGGTTTGAGGGTGTAAGTAAGACGGGTGTGAAGCCAGGATTCACCGTGGTAAGTGATGCGACCGGTCAAATTTATTTATAGTCCTTAATTCTTCGTATGTTCTTGGATTCATCTTGGAAGCTTTCCAATTCGGTTCACCAAGCTTTTTGTGGTGAATTCTGGTCGTGTTGAAAGTTCAATATTCAGCTAACGAGTATGCTGCCGAGTATGTTCTTGAATTCAACTTTGCATTCAATATTGCATTGTCTGTTCTATGGTTCTCAGATTCCCATCAAGTTTCTTGGATTCTTATAGCATTCTTATCCTTCTAGTCAACTAAACCTCGATGGTATGGTGGTTAGCATTTTTGTCTGCTGACCCAAAGGATCGAACCCCGCCGCGAGCTAATCAATTTTTCGTTCATATTGAAGTGTTCAGAATTCCTTCTATCCATCATTTCTCGATAGGAGCAGATGGGAATCGAACCCAGAACCTTCCGCTTACAAAGCGAACAGCGTAACCATTCAGCCACGCCTACCCCTAATTCTTTGAGCATACGGAAAGCACCCAAAAAGTTTTAGCTAGATTAAACAATGCAAAAAAAAAAAAAACATTGGACGATATTTCATAAATCTCACAATATAAAAATGTTCGAAAAAAATGGAAAACATCTTTTAAATATCATAACCTACGGTCGTTTCAACCCATTCTGGCTCTATTAGACGTAAGAAAATGTTATTAGCTGAACTTTAAAAAAAACTAACTTAATCCACCTATGTGGTTGATGCCTTCCTCACTTTTTACCATTAATGGGTAATATGAGTGGTTTGAACACATATTTCAGCTATTTTTTTAGATCCTGAAAAATAAGTACACATATATAACTTAAGTGGTCATAACTCGAGACAGGATTGCCAGATCTTCAATGTTGTGGACTCATTGTAAAGCTCTCGATTACCTAACCAACGATGGGTCGGATGATGGATTCGGACATCGTTTACATGCATTTAAATGAGATCCGGATATTCGTGAAAACTCATTTTTAATACACCCAAAATTCAGAATCGAGATAATCGTTCTCTCAAAATTTATTGAGGGCTCAGTGCCAAAATCGATAGAATAATGGTACCAACTCACACCATCATAACAAATGAGTTCATTCGTTAGTTGAATCAATAAATCTCCAACAAGTGTCATACATCGACTTCTGACTTCTCCATGGTCACCAAGCTCTGGTGGCCGAGGCAGCTAAGTCATTGGATTGGTATGTCAAAGGTCTCTGGTTCGATTCCCGTTGTCGACACTTTTGGTTTTTTGTTTGACGGATGAACTTTTTTTTGCAAATGAACCTCGAGAGAATAGTTCTATCGCCCATCTCGAGCTGTGTTCTCTGCGTCCGTGAATGGTACCACTATTATCTCGACTCGAGACCATCATTCTCTCGTACTAGCGCTGCCAGTTTTGGGTGTATATAACTTTTGAACTACCGTAAACTGGGGTGACTTTGATAGCCCGGGGTGACATTGATAGAAATTTGATTTGGCCACTAATTTTGATACATCCAATGTAACAGTTACATTTTTGCATATATGTTCGATAATAAGCTATCCCTTAAAGCTTACATACTCAAAATTCTCAAAAATGTTTAGATATTAATTTGACGGGCATTTGAAAAACCTATCAAAGTCACCCCGGACTATCAAAGTCACCCCAGTTTACGGTAGTTATTGAAACTTCAAACAATTCAATAGCGATGTATGGGACCCTATACCAAGTTGATTGCAACTGGTTTGGTCAAAATCGGTTCAGCCAGTGCTGAGAAAACTCAGTGAGAATGTTGGTCACATACATACATACATACACACACACACATACATGCACATACACACACACACACATAGAAACACACAGACATTTGTTTAGTTTTCGATTCTGAGTCAATATGTATACATGAAGGTGGGTCTTCGAGCTTTTAATAAAAAGTTCATTTTTAGAGCAGGATTATAGCCTTACCTCAGTGAGGAAGGCAAAAGAGTAAGGAATAAAAAAGTTGCCTGAAATTTGATAAATTTATAAAAACTCTAATTTGTTGTCAATTTTTACGAGAAATTTGATTCGATCGAAAATATTTTTTTTTATGTTCTAATGTTTATTTTATGAAAAACTCAACCCAATTTGCGACCAAAACATCAGAAGAAAATTGTGATTATGTATTTTTTAGTTTACAATATTGTTTATAAAATTTTGCATAAAATTAAAAAAAAATTAAATGTTTAAAAATTTTTAAACATTAAAAAAACTGTTTAGGGCGCATTTCTAAAACCCCAAATGTATATTAAAAAAAATGTTGGCATAGAGGTAAACACAACACATCTTTCTATTTTGACTTTTTTTTCTACCCAATATTGCCATGTTCCTCGGGCAGCCCGTAATAGACCACAGCCAGGCCGGTCAGAATTTTTAATTAATTTTTTAATATGTGTGTAGCCCATGTTTCTTTTTTTCCACCCTCTCTCTCTCTCTCTCTCTCACTCACTCTCTGAAGCGAATTCCCACCGCGGGTTCAATTTCGAACGTCAAGCTCGAAAGCCACGCGGCCACGTTAAATATTATATGGCCCAGAGAGCAACTCTTTTTTGCTGCTGTTGCCATTCAAGCTCCTGTTCGCTCAATGACGGTGTACACGTTGCTTTTTAAATTAATCTTGGCAAAGTGACATTTTTAAATTAAAATATTGACACAAACCGATGAGCTGTGGGTATTTTTTTTCTGCGAGGTGTGTTGGAAAATGTGGGCTTGTGGAAAGGGGGAGGGGGGGCGGAGAGCTTTTCCGACCACATAAAATGGTTTAATTGAGAGGCTGGTGGGGCCGTTAGTTGGGAGGTAAAGCAACGGTCGCGTGAAAATCGTTTCCTGGTGAAATAACTGATAGCAAATTGCCCACTCTGGAAAAGGGGCCTTCTCATTTATGTTATTTAGCTTTTGATAACGACTGACAGCGTTTGACGGAAAAATAATTGGACACGTGTTTATTTTGAATGATGAAAGTAGCCAGATGAATTGATTCTATTTTATATTGCAATAGCAATCAGTTTTAATATTAAGCGAATCCAGGGCTACGGCTAAAATTTGGCATAAGAGTTCCTTGGCCAAAATAATTAAACCCGAACTTTTTTTGTTTGACGATCAGAGTAGTTCTGTCCGAAATAGGGTGGTCCAAAAATGGAATTTTCGCAGCTATTGGCAGATTTTCGCAGTTTTTGCAGTTTTTGCTAAGGTTTTTCTATTGGAGCAACCCTCTGAGATTTCGGTAATTTGATTTTTTGTATTTTTTTAATTCGGTCGAAACTTTAATGGTGCTTATAATTTTCTATACAAAGTTGGCAGCTATCCATACAAAAATGATACATGAAAATTCTAAAATCTGTACCTTTTGAAGGTATTTTTGATCGATTTGGTGTCTTTGGCATAGTTGAAGGGATAAGGACTACACTGAAAAAATGATACGCGGTAAAATTTTTTTGGTGATTATTAGTTTTTTTTTTGTTACTAAAACTTGATTTGCAAAAAAAAACTATTTTTTAATTTTCTGATATGGTTAAGGGGACATCAAATGCCAACTTTTCAGAAATTTTCAGAATGTTCCAAAAATCTATGACTAAATTATGAATTTTTGAATCAATATCGGTTGCAAAAATAATTATTTATTGATCAAAATTCAAATTTGCAATCAAAAATTCAATCATTAGTTTTTCAATCAAAACTAACATTTCAAAAGGTCCAAATATTCAATATTTCACCCTTTTAAAATGTTAGTCCTGATATAAAAAAAAATGAAAAATTGTTTCCGAAATGATCGGAACATTTCTATTTTCTGGGATTTGGCATTGACTTTTTCTCATAGCTTTTGTAAATTATTGCCAAAACTGCTTATTTGTAAAATCCCAATATCGTTTTGCAATAGCCTTCAAAATACATTTTCGATTTTTTTCTCTTAAAATCAGAAAAAAAAGATTTATTTAAATCAATATCATCATACTCTCTAAACTTTTATGCTGAACAATCTTGGTTCCTGAATATTTAGTTTTTGTCACTTCAATGCCAAGATACTGATTTGATAGCAATTACCATCCAAAATAAAAATAACTTAATCACTAGCAAGAAAAAACATTTGAAATAAGTCACACTTAGCATACTAATTGGTGGATTGGCCGACTAAGAGTCATAGAAGTAGATATAAAGGACGGAAAACTAAGTCAGCGAAGGGCCATTTGAGGAATCGTATGTGTGGTGATCAAAATTTAAACATCTTCTTTCTAAAATTTGTGTCAGTTTTCACCGAAATAGTCAGATTAAAATTTAATTACCATCATTTCGCGGTGACCAAAACAATATGGGAATAAAATATATTATGGGACGAAAACCCGCATAATTTGAGCCATAAAAAAGAACATGTTGTCGCCACGCAATGAGTTTCTGAAAATAAAATACAAATTATTTGGAAGAAATAGAAATATTCAGTAAATATTTTTTTTACGTAAAATTAAACTTGCAATCGAAAAGTACATTTAAGAATTTTTGAAAATGTCAACCGTTTCATGTTAGGGAATTTCCCACTTTAAGAATTTTGTCTAGTGTCTATGATTTCCATTAAAATAAAATTGCCTAAGAGACATTGAAGATTGGACCTCTCATTGCTTTAATACAGCGAATATATTTAAATTTGAATTTATTTTTTTAAAGTCACGCCCAAACATTCCCACATTTTCAAATGCTAATTTCTCGCAACAACTTGTCTAATTTTGAATGTTACAAATAAAGTATATGCTAAATTTTATGATTATTTTTGAAAAAAAAAAAATATTGAAAAAAAAATTGGAATAAAGACTTAAATTTTCAAAACATTTCCCATTTGCCATGCTAATATCCTTATTCCAAAATTTCAGAATATTTTTTTTTAAAGAGATCATAAATTTTCATGATTATTTCTTTTTTCAACATTGCAAATTGGACCTTTAGATTGGTCAGGGGAAAGGCCCTCACAAAGCTTGAGCCAAATAAAAAAAAATACAAAATATTCGAAGTCGGTCGATTTCGTAGAGAATGTCGCATTAACTAAATACGGTTGACTTAAAATGTTTTTTTTTTTTTTCAGTAAATCACTTGTCGCGACAAGGGTCCTAATTTTCGGTTCAAAGATCTGAAATCACTTCTCATCGCCGAGGGAATCTTTGCCGACTGGAGCTCGCAACCGTTCACGAGCGAACACTACTCTCAGGCTGCCAGCGACTTCTCCCAGCGACACAAATACTTCGTGAATTTCTTTGCCCACTCCGTCTGTCGACCCGAGTCACACACGAATACGTTCAGAGAGGAGAGAATGTAACAACATACCAGCCGGCGCTCTTTTGGCCTACACTACCACAGTTTGCCGTAAATTTGTATTTGTCATGATTGAAATTGCTTCGGTCTCTCTGAACCATTTGCTGTACTACCCGTTTTAAGTGAGAGGGAGAGCAAAGAGAGAGTATTCTGTAGCGAATGGTGTCGAAGCGACAAACGGTAGGAAACATTCAGAGCATTTTTTTGTCACTCTAGATTTGTGGTCGCGAGTGAATGTGTCGTTTTGGAGCAATCAGGACCCTTGAGTCGCGAGTTTATTGTTTCTTCGTTATGTTAGATCTAACAATCTTTAGCCGCCGAAACTAACCATGAGAAACGAAGACTCCCTAGGGTATAACCCAGTCTCGCTGGAAATCCCTACATTCTGGAAGGGAAATCATCACGAAACATCCCAACAATCTAGGTTAGTTGCTGACCTTCGTCTTAATCGGGCTGCTCGTCAACCTTTCGGTGAGCTGGAAACGCAGGATTTGCCTACCTCATCAATTTTAATTGGTTTTCCTTCCGGCAGTAGTAACAGCCCCACCCTTGATTGGCTCTGGCGGCGTGGAACCGTGTCCCTGGGAACCGGTACCAGCACATCCAATTGACGTGCGTTTAATTAATGATTATGATTAAATATTAATCCTCGGGTCTAGGGCGCCACTGGCAATGTAAATACCTCTCCCGTGAACAGTGAGGGAAGAGGAGATGCTGATTGGCGGTTGACTTCCATGAAATTGTGCACAAATTGATCGCTTTGTGACTGTTATGAAATATATATTCTTCACTTATGTTTAATTTACTCACACCGCTTAGTAATCAAAATTTGCAAAATATAATCAATGTTGTGTTACATTTTCCCCCAAATTCTCGCAAGGAAACTTCTGCTAGCGGAACCATCAGGTAAAACCACAAACCCCAGAAACTATGCTAAGCCCAAACTAATCTCCAGCGAAAATCTGCACTTCCTTCCTGCTTGTTTGTGGCCTTTGCCCAGATGTCCGGTTAGTGTTGCCTGTTGTTGGCTTGCTCAGTTCTCCGAAATCCAAACGATAAGCATCGGCATTTGCCGCAAAACCTGGCTGCACTCCACTGCCACACACATGGTCCACAGGAATTAGGTCAAGTCGGAAATCAAGATTGAAGGGGAAAGTTTTCTGATACGTGTTCTTTTTTGTTATTTTTTTATTTTGTTGAATTTCTTGGCTGTTCGAAGCAATCCTTTTTCTTTTAGATTTTAGTTTGAATCTTTAAGTTTTTTGAATTATACCAAAACAGTTAAAGTTACCTTACCATTTGCCAAAAATGCTGGCCGAGATTTTCGGTAAACAAATCTGCCGGAAAAAGTGTTTGTGCAGCAGGTACTTACCTCATCCACCCACACAAACACCCCCAGCTTGTGTCCAGCTTATTACTCATTAATTTTTAGTATTTTCACCCTTTTTCCACCTGCCTTATCCCACATTGGATGGAAAATCCGGCACCGAATGCACTTTCGACCAACGATTGGAAAAGTGCTACTTTTTAGCTCAACTTTGTTTGCACTGCAGCTTCCCTCCACCCCTTGAAATGGTGGTGGTTGGGCATTATCTGGAATTGCCAGGCTATAACAATAACGATGTGTAATCCCGAAACCAACCTGAAACCAGAAACGGGTTCTGGGAAGCATTTATGACCTCAGTCTTGCTAAAAATCGTGCAGGAGAAAGGTGGTTGTTTTGTTCCCTGTTTTACCACAAATCTTTAGTTGTGGATTTGACTTGAGCTTCCTCATGCTGATCTGTAATATAAACTGTTATTTAAAGTTCAAAGTATAAATCAGATAACGACTTTTTAAACTATTTTTAACTATCAACAAAAACAAATTGACGCTAAGAAGTACCACCATCCGGTAAATCAAGTGCTCAAATCCTCTTTTCCATGTATAATTTAAGCTCTTAGTCACCCACCCTTCTCGTATGCGTATAGCGTACGCTCCTTTACACCCAAAGAACTATAGGAAGAGGCAAACCCGTGACAACCAACTGCATGATCCACCCCTTTTGCCACTTGTTTGTACAGCCAGTTCAGAAAAAGTCATCTTAGGGCTAGAAAGTACGCAAAAGAGGCAGACACGTTGAGAGTTGGTGTGCTTGCGGGTCTGTAGGAATGTGAGTTTTAGGACTTGTACGACACATACCTCTTTTGAACTCGTGCAACAATAAAGCGTCGTGAGGGCTTGTGAACATAGAAGTTCACTTAAGGGGTTACACACATGTAAATCGACAAAAAAGTCAGAGGTTTGGTGTGAGCACACGCTTAAACTTTTTTTTCAAATCAGTTTTCAGGGCATTAAAATATACATTTTCATTAATGAAATAAATTTGCACACATTTGGTTATGTCTTCGCCGAGATAAAGCTATTTCAAGTTTGCAGTTTCAAAAAACGGGTGCCACGATATCTCAACACTGCCTTGACCAAATCGGCTCGAAATTTTTATGAAGACTCGTTAAACCGGTCCTGTGTGCATAACGAAGACTGGTTTTCAAAAAACTTATTTTAAAAAAAGGATAGAAATATTTTAGTATTTGTTATACAAAAAATTTTCAGTACTTGATTTTTGTATTTTTTTTAAAGCAAAATTTCAAAATCGGGCTTCGTCATGCACACATAATAAGTCTTGAGAGTCTTCACCCCGAATTTCAGCCATTTTGGTTCATTCCATATCGAGATATCGTGGTACCCGTAAATCAACTCGGTTTTTCGAGAAAAACGCTCAGAATGTTTGACAGCCCACTTTGCGCACGACAAAATGATGATCTTAAAATCGTCTCTAACCCAGTTTAATCATGTAATATCTTCATGAATCTTCAGGGGTGATTGAAAATCATCTTTTAAGTGGATTCAATAAATTTTCTGTAATATGAAGAATTGTGATTTTCTACATGTATGTAAACCCTTAAGTACCGACTTTCGCCAATTTCAATACTTAGATCCTATGTAATCAAAATGAAATGAATTTGAAACTTAATATGGGTCATTCCATCTCAACTGTGCACGAAAAAGTGCAAATTTGAAAATTACCCTCTCCGATCCTGCTCAAATTTGGCTGAGCTGTTGATACTATGGCTTCGGCCGCCGATCCCGATGATGCTATGAGACGCGGGTTCGATTCCCGCCTTATCCACTGAGCTTCTATCGGATGGTGAAGTAAAACGTCGGTCCCGGTTTCTCCTGTCTCGTCAGAGGCGCTGGAGCAGAAATCCCACGTTAGAGGAAGACCATGCCCCGGGGGGCGTAGTGCCAATAGTTTCGTTTTCGTTGATACTATCAAAACATGCAAGAATCCCGAATTTCATCCAAATCGGACCACCCCCTCCATTTTTGTACCTCCCCAAAAAATTGACTTTTTGGCGATTTTTGGCCAAACCTCCTAGTTTCAAACGGCGATAGCTCAGGAACCACAAATCTCAGAAGGTCGGTCTTGGACTCAATTTTGAAGGAAATCTGACGTAGAATCCATTTCCGTGATCATAATGTTGATTAATTTATTTTTTCTACCTGTATTGCGCAATTGAAAACCGTAAAAAAAACCGTATCTCAAAACACCCCAACTTATTTTCTCGACTCGATTTTTTGGGGAGGTACAAAAATGGAGGGGGTGGTCCGATTTGGATGAAATTCGGGATTCTTGCATGATTTGATAGTATCAACAGCTCTGCCAAATTTGAGCAGGATCGGAGAGGGTAATTTTCAAATGCTGTTCCGCTTCAGATGGAATGACCCATATAACATTTCAGAAAATCAATGGTTTCTGCGATACAGCCTCTGAAGGAAGAACAAACAGGAAAAATATGTTTTTTATATTTCAATGCTAAGGAGTCGATTTTTTAAATGACGATAACTCAGAAAGTATGCGTCAGATTTTCAAAAATAAAAATTTAACTATCGTAAACTTTTCTATTCTTTTGAACCCCTATCACTGAATTTGTCCAAAAATAAGTGATTGAAAGTTAAACAAAATTTCGATATGGACACGATTTCCATGTCAAATCGACCAGTTGAATTCCAGACCATTTGTTCAACTCGAAACATCAACTCCTGTACTCAGTTTACTGTAGTTGTTGTCAGGAATTTATGACTAGAATAGAAAAAAGTAGAAAAAAAAAATTTCAACAAATTTAAAAAATGCTTGAAATACTAAAGATGATGCTTTTAAGGAAAAAATAGTATAATTTTAAAGTCTAGTAAAAAGAGTTATTCAAGAGAAAAGAAATTTACAGTATAATTATTTACTATGAAGTCGGCCGATTTTATGATTTTTTTGTGACAAAAAAACATGTTTTTCATTGATTCACACATACAAGCTTCAAATTTTGGTAGAAGATCATACGAAAATAGTAGGTACGTCAGTATTATAAAATGTGTATCTTCTGAATGGATATTCTGATCGATTTGGTGTCTTTGGAAAATTTGTATGGAGTCAAGCGATCTATAAAAAATGGAGGTTAGCGGTAAAATAAATTAAACATTTTAAAATCAACTTTTTTTAACAGAACAAATATTTTTTCAAAATCCGCATTTTTTATTTTTATTCTTTTGTGGACAATTACCTGTAAATTTCTGTTTTTAAAGGGAAATTTTACTAGTTTTTAGGCTTCAGTTTAAAATGTCAAATAAAATTTGTAATCGAAAAGTACTGACATTATAACAAAAAAATAAGTTTTATTACTTTTTTAAAATGGTGCTTAGGGTTGTCACAAACACAATTCCATAGCCTACTGTGGTGAGTTTTTTTAAAAACAGATTTCTGAACGTTCTAGTTCTAGAACATGTCGACGCACGAAAATACTTACTTTTAGCTCCAATCAATAAAGTTCGCTAAAAAAGCCTTTTGAACCACTATGCGGGGTCGACTGGGAGCGAACCCAGACCAACTGGGGTGAGAGCAGGGTTGCTAAAATATCAAAATATCAGCTCTCAGCAACTACAACTATCCCGCCTGAATAATCATGCCTCAAACATAACTGATCTTCTCTCCTCATTGAAACTCTCAGCCCAAAACATAGCCGAACACGTTTTGGTGTTTACACACTCGCGATTGACATTCTGCTTTTCTCTCTCATTCTCGCTTCCAAGATCATCCTACCACAACAGCGTTTAACCACAAAACCAATTTCGCAAACGCCGTTTAATGGGACGTCATGCGTGGTCGGCTCCTAATCGCCATCTCGCGTCCTCTCATTGCAGT
Source organism: Culex quinquefasciatus (assembly GCF_015732765.1). Taxonomy (NCBI): domain Eukaryota; kingdom Metazoa; phylum Arthropoda; class Insecta; order Diptera; family Culicidae; genus Culex; species Culex quinquefasciatus. Next base: position 171,176,015 of record NC_051862.1, on the reverse strand, counting down.
TTTCGGAGAGTTTTTAGAGACTCAGCTGTGAGAGCGCATAGTCGAGGGAAAGGGGAGGAGTGATAGAGAGAGAATGACATCGCTGGGAATCACGAGACGCAAGAAGAGATCTCACAAGCTATAGTTACGGCCGCTATACTCTCGGATGTTTTTGGAGCAGAGACAATCAATTGATAGCTTTTCTATCAATCATTTGCAATACTGGGTGAGAGGCAACCTCGCTAACCAATTCAACACCGACCCACAGCATAGCATAGCATAGGTCTGACTCAAACTCTTATTTTTTATCAAATCGGTATGGAATCCGTAATTATAGGTCGAATAAGGTCAAAGCGACTAAAATTTATTCTACCGAGATAATCGAGTGCAATTATTTTGATCAACATCTGATCACACACTCACCGACATTTGTTCTAAATTTGATTTTTGGTCCAGTGTAAGATCTAATTAAAAAATCCATTTTAATGTGATTTTATAGCCTTTCCTAAGTGAAGAAGACAACCAGTGTCCCTAGTCCCACAACCTTCCAGGCAGAAACCAGCCTTCACGGTCGGAAAGTGCAGAAACACACATCTTTCAGGTGGAAGCGATACACGTTTTGCAACGCACCGGATTATGCTCTGTCACCTTTTGCGCACACCGAACACGAACATGCTGCCTTAAAAGTTGTTTCACCCTCCTTTAGGTGAGTTGGAGTTGAACATGTTATTCCGACTCTGACTTGTGCCAATCCTCTGGAACCTGGCAGGCAGGCAGAACAAACAGGAAGGTGTCGTGCTTTTCTCCAAGTTGTTGGACCCACAGAACTCGTTTGCCCCGGGCATGGGGGGCTTGATCTTGTTGTTTCAGTTCACGTTTTGCTGGGCTTGTTGCTTAATTTCCATAATTCATTGTTACCAAGGATAATAACCTTCCCGCTGGGAAAAGCTGCTGCTGCTGCTGGGCCGGCTCAGTCCCAGGAGGGAAGTGATAAAATTTAATTAGAAGAGATTCCAGCTGTCACCTTAGGTAGGCAAGTCATGGCGTTGGGATTTGGAGTCATCTCGGAAAGACTTTGCGGAAGATTCGTGGAGGAATCAGAGATATTGCAAACAAATCGAAAGCAGTACAAATTAATAAACATTTCGCAGAATCACTTTGCACTTCAAGTGTAATTGCGGTACAGTGAGGTTACTTAAGAATGGTCGACATTGTAGAATTGAAGAATATTTAAACTGACTGTGTTTTAAAAAATCAAATAATTGTCTCTGTTAGAAAACAAAGGTCAAACTAAAACCCACTCCGGGAAGCTGATTAAAAAACGGATAAATTATCTGGCAACGTGTTTGTTTTGATTCTAGTGCAAACTTTTTCTTACACTCTCAACCTGATCAAGAACTGACTGAACGAAAAAATCCTTCGGAATCAACTTTGCAAACGTTGTGCAAACATTGAACCGAACTTTTTTTTTCTCCTCCCGCAATTTTCCACTTGCCTTTGCTCTAGCCTTAACTGTGAAGTTTGGTGATTCTGCTCCTACACACACACACACATAGAACTGCCGGAACCGGAAGAGCACGTGTGTTCCGGATAGAGTAAAAGAGCGGGAAAATACAAACACCTACAGCAGCAGCTCTCAAACGTACCACGTGGGAGAAAAATTGCAGAGTGTGCGAGAATTTAAATTAAATTATACAAATTTTATAAACAAACAGTGAATTTTTCTGCGCAAATGGAGTGGAAATTTCGTAAACAGCAATTTGTTCTGTTGTCTTTGGGAGCGAGTTGATTTTTCCTGGGAGGGGGAAGGTTTGGTTTCCTTTCGCGTAGAGGTGGTTTGCAATGACGACGATGATGGTGGTGGTGTGCCGCCCGTTTGTTTTGTTCGGTAAACTTGTGTGTGCACGTCCCTTTTTTAGGGGATTTTATTTTTCCGAGCGAACTCTTCGGTTGATTTCGTTACGGAAGTTTGAAAAGCGGTAAATAATGATGTGTAATTTTTCCGATTCAGTACTGCGAGGCAGATGGGAGAGAAATTACTTGGATCCTTCTTGCAGGGGCTGCTTCTTGAAAAAGGGCTGCTGCTTAGGTATTCAGTTGGTTTGGATAAAAAAAAAGTTCAATTCGAATGAAATGATTGTATTGAAATTTGGGTGTGTTTTCCTAGTTGAACCTGTAGTGGTTGATTAAAATAGCCCATAGGAGAATGAGAATGACCTTTATATGAATGTAAATTTTTAAATATTTTTTTATTGCAAAATTTCCAGACTAACAATTTATTTTTGGTTTTTTTCAATCTGATAAGAATATTAGAAAAATAGGAGGAAGGGGTTTCTTTTGATAGTCATAGTTTTTCATGTTCAAATCAGATTTAAAGTGTGCAAATGTTATGCAATGCCCAAGTAATATTTTTCCAGGAGTTCTACAAGAGCTCTTAAAGATAGCTACAGCATAGCAGTTTGGACCGCGGTAGAATAAAATTCTCTACAAAACTTCTTCAGGAGTTTGGAAGAGTACTTGAAGAGAGTTTTATCCTACCGCGGTCCAAACTGCTATGCTGTAGCTATCTTAAAGAGCTCTTGCAGAACTCCTGGAAAAAATGTTACTTGGGTGTGCTTTAAAACCGCTCCAATGATAATTAAAAAAATATGACTTTTTTATTAAGTTTTCTACATTGATAAGCTTTTAAACCAAAAACAAATAAATTATAGATAAAATCAATTTAAATCTACACCCTTACCAAAAATCTTAATTTTCTGAGTTCAATATGATACTTTTCATACGATTTTTTCATCGATGAAAATGGCAATTTTTTTGACGACCCTGAAATGGTCACCTTAATGGTCAAATAAAAAATACGGGTCACACCGGCCACAGACAGTTTAGGACCGATCGCTAAACTCTTTTTTTTAAAAATAATGTTGTTTTCATAGGGAATTGCTGTATACTTAACTTACTTTCATATCATTCAAAAAAAATCTCGAATTACTTTGAAAACTACTTTTGCAAATGTTTAACAAATATTAAATTTTATATTGGCTAATCTTTATTCGATTTTTTTAATTTTTTCGAAAACATTTTTTTTATTAACCATAAATAAACAAAAAATAACTTCTCTTTTTTAATAATTTGTTCATTTTACATATTTTAATATCCAGCAATTTCATATGAAAGTTGTAATTCGAAATTATAAAATATCCCAACATTAGTAAGGCTTTCATGTTTTTTTTTATCATCATTGGGGTGATCCTTGTCAATTTTATGGTGGTCATAACATAACATTTTGTAAACAAATGAAAGGTAATTAGTTAGACTTCTAAGGAAAAATGGACTAAGAAAATTTACAGTTGAGTAACAAAAATTGGCGTAGGTTTTAAAGATATTTTTTTTCGATGGAAAATAAGTTTTTTCGAATTTCTGAGTACGCCATCAACTTGGGAGTCCAATTTTACATAAAAGTCCCTTTGACACCAAATTTTCATTTCATCATCATTTCCAAGGCTGTTAACGATAAAGTTTTCGAGGTTCGATAACAATAATCTATCGTTATTGGGTAATTCTCCGCCAACTCACACAGCAGTTGCCCCAACCCCTCTTCGATTTGCGTGAAACTTTGTCCTAAGAGGTAACTTTTGTTCCTGATCACGAATCCGAGGTCCGTTTTTTGATATCTCGTGACGGAGGGGCGGTACGACCTCTTCCATTTTTGAACATGCGAAAAAAGAGGTGTTTTTCAATAATTTGCAGCCTGAAACGGTGATGAGATAGAAATTTGGTGCCAAAGGGACTTTTATGTAAAATTAGACGCCCGATTTGATGGCGTACTCAGAATTCCGAAAAAACGTATTTTTCATCGAGAAAAACACTTAAAAAGTTTTAAAAATTTTCCCATTTTCCGTTACTCGACTGTAAATTTTTTTGGAACATGTCATTTTATGGGAAATTTGATGCACTTTTCGAATCTACATTGACCCAGAACGGTCATTTTTTCATTTGGAACAAAAATTTTCATTTTAAAATTTCGTGTTTTTTCTAACTTTTTAGGGTTATTTTTTAGAGTGTAACAATGTTCTACAAAGTTGTAGAGCAGACAATTACAAAAAAATTGATATACAGTATGTAAAAAAAGTATTTACACCCCTTGGGGACTATGCACATTTTGTGATGAATCATTTAAAAAAATTCAAGTTTGACAGGAAACTAGCACTACGTTTTGTTTAGAAACTCATGCCAAACATTTTGCTACAAAAAGCTCATTAAAAGATTATTTCTATAAAAAGTTATATAACAAATACTATTACGAAAATAAAACAGGTGCAACAAAAGTTTGTACACCTTTCGAAAAATTAACATAAATAATGTTATTTGTTGACAAATCACCATAAATCCAGTCTCCCAACTCCAGATAGGCATCCTTGACTGATTAAAAAAATAGTTTGGATTGAATATAAAGTTTACCAACTACTTTGTATAAAAGTTTATATAACTCTGGAAATTCTATATAAAACTTATCTAAACTTAATTCTGCAAACTTTTAATTTAACTTAATGTCAATATATTACCATAGAATTGCTAAATAAACATTTTGGAGTGGGTATAACACCGTTTTGGGGGTATTTGTATTGATAGAATAGATTTTTCGTTGGAATTTCGTACTAACCCGGAATTACGTCGTCAGAAAATCCGCCGGCATCTGAACCGGTCCACAATTCACAAGTCAACCTATGTGGCATCAGAAAGGGCATAAAATTTCCGATCTTTTGATACCCATACATGCAGGTTTTCTATAAAACCCACGTTTTTAAATACCTAAGCAAAAACGTTGTTATGGTTTCGTTTGAGCAACCTGCCAAAAATGTATGGAATTTCCTAATTTTTGTTCTCGTGGATCAAACTTACTTTTTGCCCAGGTATATAAAAACGTAGGTTTTAAAGAAAACCTAGATGTATGGGTATCAAAAGATCGGAAATTTCATGCCCTTTCCGATTCCACATAGGTTGACTTGTGAATCGTGGACCGGTTCGGATGCCGGCGGATTTTCCTACGACGTAATTCCGGGTTGGTACGAAATTCCAACGAAAAATCTATTCTATCGATACAAATACCCCCAAAACGGTGTTATACCCACTCCAAAATGTTTATTTAGCAATTCTATGGTAATATATTGACATTTAGTTGAATTAAAAGTTTGCAGAATTAGGTTTGGGTAATTCTCTACCAACTCACACGAAATCGGGAAAAGTTGCCCCGACCCCTCTTCGATTTGCGTGAAACTTTGTCCTAAGGGGTAACTTTTGTCCCTGATCACGAATCCGAGGTCCGTTTTTTGATATCTCGTGACGGAGGGGCGGTACGACCCCTTCCATTTTTGAACATGCGAAAAAAGAGGTGTTTTTCAACAATTTGCAACCTGAAACGGTGATGAGATGGAAATTTGGTGTCAAAGGGACTTTTATGTAAAATTAGACGCCCGATTTGATGGCGTACTAAGAATTCCGAATAAACGTATTTTTCATCGAAAAAAACACTAAAAAAGTTTTAAAAATTCTCCCATTTTCCGTTACTCGACTGTAAAAAATTTTGGAACATGTCATTTTATGGGAAATTTAATGTACTTTTCGATTCTACATTGTCCCAGAAGGGTCATTTTTTCATTTAGAACAAAATTTTTCATTTTAAAATTTCGTGTTTTTTCTAACTTTGCAGGGTTATTTTTTAGAGTGTAACAATGTTCTACAAAGTTGTAGAGCAGACAATTACAAAAATTTTGATACATAGACATAAGGGGTTTGCTAATAAACATCACGAGTTATCGCGATTTTACGAAAAAAAGTTTTGAAAAAGTTACTTTTTGCGTTTCTCTTTGTTTCGTCGTCCGTGTCTGTCACGGGTGACCATGAATGGCCATGATCGATGACGACCAACTTTTTCAAAACTTTTTTTCGTAAAATCGCGATAACTCGTGATGTTTATAAGCAAACCCCTTATGTCTGTATATCAAATTTTTGTAATTGTCTGCTCTACAACTTTGTAGAACATTGTTACACTCTAAAAATAACCCTGCAAAGTTAGAAAAACACGAAATTTTAAAATGAAAAATTTTGTTCTAAATGAAAAATGACCCTTCTGGGACAATGTAGATTCGAAAAGTACATTAAATTTCCCATAAAATGACATGTTCCAAAAATTTTTACAGTCGAGTAACGGAAAATGGGAGAATTTTAAAACTTTTTAGTGTTTTTTCGATGAAAAATACGATTATTCGGAATTCTGAGTACGCCATCAAATCGGGCGTCTAATTTTACACAAAAGTCCCTTTGACACCAAATTTCTATCTCATCACCGTTTCAGGCTGCAAATTATTGAAAAACACCTCTTTTTCACATGTTCAAAAATGGAAGGGGTCGTACCGCCCCTCCGTCACGAGATATCAAAAAACGGACCTCGGATTCGTGATCAGGGACAAAAGTTACCCCTTAGGACAAAGTTTCACGCAAATCGAAGAGGGGTCGGGGCAACTGCTGTGTGAGTTGGCGGAGAATTACCCGTTTAGATAAGTTTTATATAGAATTTCCAGAGTTATATAAACTTTTATACTAAGTTGTTAGTAAACTTTAAATTCAATCCAAATTATTTTTTTAATCTGTCAAGGATGCCTATCTGGAGTTGGGGACTGGATTTATGGTGATTTGTCAACAAATAACATTAACATTAACATTAACATTAAAATGTTTGGCATGAGTTTCTGAACAAAACGTAGTACTAGGTTCCTGTCAAACTTTAATTTTTTTACATGTTTCATCACAAAATGTGCATAGTGCCCAAGGGGTGTAAATACTTTTTTTAAATACTGTATAGACATAAGGGTTCTACTTATAAACATCACGAGTTATCGCGATTTTACGAAAAAAAGTTTTTAAAAAGTTGGTCGTCATCGATCATGGCCGTTCATGGTCACCCGCGACAGACACGGACGACGAAACAAAGAGAAACGCAAAAAGTAACTTTTTGCCTTTCTTACTAAAGAAAGGTATAGGTTTTACTTTAAGCCAGGACGTCATTTCCAGCTTCGTAAATATGTCGATTCAGCATGAATTTTAAACCGAAAAATCGCTAAAAAATCACACTGCATCGATTTTCGACGCTCTATCGATTCACCTTGATAGAACTCGTCTATCTCGAACCCTCGAATTTTGAGAAAATAAATTCCGTGGAGGTCGAGTGATGTTCGTATGTGGTAAAATTTTGCAAAATTTTGTGTCGCGCCGTTCTCAGCTCCCATAAATCCGATTTCGATTCTCCTAAATGCAGATGAAAGCTAGTGTGCTGAACCTGGGCGAGTTGCTGCGCAAATTTCGAATTATCCATCTGTTTTCGGATGCGGCCAGACTTTTCCAGAAAATACACAGTTTCCAAATGAAAATATGGTCCAATTTTTTCATTTTCATATCTTTTATTTATCTCAAAAATTGCATTTTTCGAGCTCTACAACCTCCCAAATTTTCATCCAGATTCATAATATGGTTCTGGAGTTAGAGCCGTTTGATTTACCTACCATAAGAAACAAAATCCCTAAAAAAAGGTAAAAGCCCACCTGGTGACCTTCGCTAACATTTTTCATTTCTGATTTTATTCGAAATTTCTTGCTACATTCATAGTACAGACCATGAGTGAGCATCTGAAACAAATTTGACATCGATCGGCAATCCCGATCAATTTTTAGAACGATTTACTTTTTGCCTTTCTTACTAAAGAAAGGTATAGGTTTTACTTTAAGCCAGGACGTCATTTCCAGCTTCGTAAATATGTCGATTCAGCATGAATTTTAAACCGAAAAATCGCTAAAAAATCACACTGCATCGATTTTCGACGCTTCGTCGCCAAGTCGACAAGTTGTCAAGTTGAGCTTCGAATACTGGCGCGAGAATACTGGCGCATATGTTTCGGCTCGACTTATACTCGTTCGTAGTAGCTTGTCTACCGATGTTTCCTTCAACATGTAAGATATCGTAGCTTTTCGGTTTCTTTTGCTCTGTCAGTTTTTGCATAACTGTCCAATGGTAATGCAAAAACTTTTTTGACATAGGACATTCATCCGGGTACAATCAATTTGTTTCCCTTGTGCTCCTAAAATCGCCTTTAAGTAGGCTTCATTTGTTCATTGGATTCCAATAGGAGCTTTCGAAGCTTCTAAGCTTTATATCGTTTTCAAAGTTTTCAATGCTCGCGACGCCAATGGCTATCTACCTAAGGTATTGCGATTGAGTGTGTAGTGGTGCGGTTGTAAAAATATCTATCTCTGATTCTCTCACTTTCGTAGACGCTGAATGGCAAGCCTCCCACTGTGCGGTTGACTCGGTTTTGCTTTGCGCCTGCTTTGTTCGGTTTTTGGGCTCGTACCAAAACTAGAAAACCAAAACCGCGGTGTGTGTCGTCACTTGCGCATTGGAAGCTAAAAATTTGTACGATTAAAAATATTCGATAGGTGAAAATTGTGTTTTCAATTTTTTTTAGAAAACACATCATTAATAATACCTTGCTTTCATCATAAGATTTTTTGTATCAAGTCGATGTTGTGAATTGAGAGAAGTTATATTTTTTAGTAAGAAAGGCTCTATCTCACCCCTGGTGGGATTAAATCGGGTTTTTTCGTAAAATCGCGATGACTCGTGATGTTTATAAGCAAACCCCTTATGTCTATATGTTATTTTTTTGTAATTGTCTGCTCTACATTTTGTAGAACATTGTTACACTCTAAAAAATAACCCTGGGTCAATGTAGATTCGAAAAGTACATTAAATTTCCCATAAAATGATATGTTCCAATATTTTTTACAGTCGAGTAACGGAAAATGGGAGAATTTTTAAAACTTTTTTATTGTTTTTTTCGATGAAAAATACGTTTTTTCGGAATTTTGAGTACGCCATCAAATCGGGCGTCTAATTTTACATAAAAGTCCCTTTGGCACCAAATTTCTATCTCATCACCGTTTCAGGCTGCAAATTATTGAAAAACACCTCTTTTTTCGCATGTTCAAAAATGGAAGGAGTCGTACCACCCCTCCGTTACGAGATATCAAAAAACGGACCTCGGATTCGTGATCAGGGACAAAAGTTACCCCTTAGGAAAAAGTTTCACGCAAATCGAAGAGGGGTCGGGGCAACTTTTCCCGATTTCGTGTGAGTTGGTAGAGAATTACCCTATTCCGATAATGCTATCGGCGATAATTTATGTAGAATTTTCGAGGTTTCTCTTATTTTTTGATAATATACTAAGTTTCAAAGTAACAAATTGCCGTATTTTTTTGAAACTACTATTTTTTTTCTTATTTTCAATATAGGTATCAAACGATTCGAAATTTGCATGCATTTTCACCGTTTAAAATTTTTCTGAATGAAATAATAAAATTTTCACAAAATGCCATATTTTCTCGAAAATACTCAAATTTTTATAATTTGCAACATGAGTACCAAAAGATTCGAAATTTTGCATGTTTTTCAACTGTTTAAGAGTTTTTTGAATGAAATACTCAAATTTTAACAAAATACCGTATTTCCTCGAAAATACTCAAATTTTCATAATTCGCATTATGGGTAGCAAACGATTCAAAAATGTATTTTAACTGTTTTAAAGATTTTTGAATGAAATACTCAAATTTTCACAAAATACCGTATTTTATTGAAAATATTTAAATTTTTTTAATTCGCAATATTAGTATCAGAGGATTCGAAATTTTAAATGTATTTAAACTGTTTTAGAGATTTTTGAATGAAATGCTGAAATTTTCCCAAATACCGTATTTTCTCTAAAATACTCAAATTTTTGTGTTCTGCATCATAAGTACCAAAAGTTTTTGAAATTTTGCATGTTTTTCAACTGATTAAAAGTTTTTTGAATGAAATACTAAAATTTTAACAAAATACCGTATTTCCTCGAAAATTCTCAAATTTTCATAATTCGCAATATGGGTAGCAAACGATGCAAAATTTTGGATGTATTTTAACTGTATTATAGATTTTTGAATGAAATACTAAACATTTCCACAAAATACCGTATTTTCTCGAAAATATTTAAATGTTTTTTTTTCGCAATATTAGTATCAAAGGATTCGATAATTTAAATGTATTTAAAATGTTTTAGATATTTTTCAATGAAATGCTGAAATTTTCCCAAATATCGTATTTTCTCGAAAATACTCAAATTTTCGATTCGCGATATAGTTGTTCGGACGAGATTGAAACCGTTTCTTGAAGCAGACTCAAATTGTTGTTGGTGCAACTCAAAACTACGAACTCATGTATTAGGATTTAATTTAGAATAAAGATTATCTCCACTCACATTAATGGTTTATCTCCTATTCCGTTCAATCCGAACAAGTTTGAACTCTAACAAACTCTCCTTTTCCCAGCCTAAATAAAAGCTTATAAGGATAAATTGAACAGGATTATAGTAGCGGGTACTTACAAGTACAAAATCAAAAATATAGATTAAGAAATTCAGCCGGATAATTAAAGTTTCAGGCAAAGTCTCCTGCGAGCACGTCTTTACAAAGCAGCAAGTCGATGTTTGTGTTTTCTTATTTTCATCGAGCCAGTAGTCGTCGCACGGCCGCAGGAACTCGTCAAACGCAGCTCTTCAGTTTTCGGCAGGGCTGCTGCTACAGTCTAGCGGGCCTAATCCGGACTGCGGTGCTAACAATAGTTATCAAACGATTCGAAATTTTGCATGTTTTTTAACTGTTTTTTGAATGTGAAACAGGTAAAATTTCGCTTTGTTTGATAGTCGTATTGCAAATCATGAAAATTTGAGTACTTTAAAAAAATTACGGTATTTTGTGAAAATTTGGGATATATTATTAACGATAAATAACGATGAATTATCGTAATCGTCCCGACGATAACGATAACCATTATCGTTATCGTTAGACGATAATATTATCGATGATAATTCTAAACTATTCTATTCTAAACAACTTGTTGAAGAAATTTTGTCAAAATATTGAAAGTGACGCAAAATTTATATCTTTGAACGAAAAATCATGACAATGATGGAAGTCTTCACGTTAAGTGAGTTCCACATTTTTATACATAACTTTTGATTTACTTAGCGATTTTATATCAGGATTATAGCCTTACCTCAGTGAGGAAGGTAACATGGAGGAAGTCCTTTTGCAGGATTCCGAGATGCAGCTCTCCTAATATTTTTTTTTTAAATATTAGATTTGGAACCACCAATTTTGGGCCAATTTTTAACTTTGAATGGAATGGCTTTTATGGAATGGCAATTATTGTATATTTTATCATGTTTTTTTTTTGTAGATGTCTTTTTACAGATATTGCTAGGCTTATTCTAGAAAAAAGACAAATAAACATTAAACAAGTCCAACTTCTAAACCCAAAGTATTTATAATGTTAAGGTCATTTTCATCCCGACTATTTTTGAGGTCCAAAACTGCCCAAAAAATGGCTTGCGTATGGTTACAGAGGGTTAATTAAAACGATTTGAAATGATATTAAGTTGAACACAGTTTCAATTTTCAAAAGAAAATAATATTAAGAATTTCATCTAGTTAAGCTCATGAAATCCCTGCCGAAATTATTTAAGCATGAATTTTATCTTGGGCTTTCTTAATTTAATTTGCTCCATTTTTATTCCACCGCAAAAACCCCTGAAAAGCGAAAAACTGCCTCCTGGCAAGGCTGCTGTTCAATAAATTTTCACCACCATTTGTGTGAATTAAATTTTAATTTCCTGCGTGCAGGCCACCGCGCCACCTCCGTCGGAAAAAACGGTCCCACGCTCCGGGGTCCACATTGATTTATAGGAGCAACTTTAGCAAGGTCGAACCAGATTCGAGTGGGGGGCAAACGTAACTTGGTGGTGGTGAAAAACACAGCCGTGAAGCGTTTTAATGTTGGGCAATTTATCAGCCGCGAGAACATGCTTGTTGAATTGATTTTTTTATTCGTTTTAATTTTGTGGGGCATTGTTAAAGGTTTTGTTTTTTTTTCTGTGGTGCATGATTGATTGAAAATTAATTTGTACAGGAATGATAAGACTCCTTTATGCATTTTTTTAAACGACTGATCAAATGGCAAGATTTTTCCAAAGTCATTAACCAAAAGAAAACTTCCATTTTGCTTAACCCCGACCACTCCAATTAAACTTTATTCGTTAAGTTCTCGGTGCTTGTCTTTCCGACGGGATCATTATAATGACGGAAGCAGTTTCATTCAAACTTCTACGCAAGTTAACAAAACTGCTGCCTCCTGCTTGGCTCAATTATTCCCAATTCCTGACGAAACTTTGCTTTCAGACGCAGTCCACTCTAATGAAAGCTCCCACTCTCCACCAAGCAAGTACAAATTGCAGAAAGAAAAAGCTTGTCTAGGTGAGCATTGCAAAAAAATCTGCTCTACTCGTAATGCTATTAAAAACTTTTTTTTCGATGAAAATCTGCACGCTCATCTTTTTTTTTTTTTTCTTTTTGAGAGCAGAGAGCTTTTCAGCCCACTTTTAGTGGAAGGTCGTGTTGCAAATGTTTGCTCGAAGAACAAGGTACCGCAACAACAGGGCGGCGAGAATTAGCTTCAGCTACCCTTGCTGGCGAGCTTGTGAGCAAACAAACTAAATAACATTGGATATGCACTTTTTCGGTGAGCACATTAGGGTGACTGGTTTGTGAACCTTCAAGTTTTGGAGAAAATGTATTGGCTCTACCTTATTGGAGAAAGAAATTGAGTGACACCTTTTGAAATTATGCAAATTCTTCACTACATCCAAAATAAAATCAACTTAAAACTTTTGGAAAATCGAACAAGCTCATCGATAAAAAATATATTTGAAACTTAAAAAAATCCCAAGATATAATTAGAAATGTTCAAAAATCGCCGTAAAGTTGCCAAAAACATGCTTTCAAAAAAAATCTATGCATGCTTCGATTTTCCGAAGATTCAATTATCCAAAGTTCGACTATCCAGCGGATTGTATGAGACTTCGGATAATCAAATCATGAATAAAAAAATGTTTTTTTTTTGTTTTCTATTTTTAAACATTAAAATCAAGTTCTGTAAACCAACTTTAACAACATTTTAGATGTTGATTATTTTTTGGTATGCCAAATAAATTTTTTCAGTACTTCAACCTCGCCATTTTGCCGACATCTTGAATTCAAAAATCCTCAGTCACTTAAGAACATGTTTGGGTTCATATTCAAGCTTAACAATCAAAAACAATACAACGAAAAACTTTTTTTTTCGCGATTCGATTATCCGATTAATCGATTATTTTTTTCCGAGGCCTTCGAATAATCGAGTCTGGACTGTAATTGACATATTTATAAGCCGGAATTGAAAAATAAACCATATTTTGTTCTGAAAATTCAGAAATGATTGTGGAAAAAGATTAACTGGTGAATACCTTGATTTGTCTAATATTTCATTTTTGCCTTCCTCACCTTACTGAGGAAAGGCTATAAAATCACTCGAAAAACAAAATTCTTAATTTGACCTCCTAGACCCACCTTCATGTATACATATCGACTCAGAATCAAATTTTGAGCAAATGTCTGTGTGTGTGGTGGGATGTTGATCTGAAAAATTTGCACTTAGTTATCTCGGCACTGGTTGACCCGATTTGGACCGTTTTGGTCTCATTTGATCCGTCTTGAGGTCCCATAAGTCGCTATTGAAAATGATAAAGTTTAGTTAAGTACCTCAAAAGTTATGCTAAAAAACGATTTTGACAAAAGCCCGGAAGATTGTAAAAAGGGTGGTTTTTGTAAGAAACCTCGTCATGTTATACATTTTTAGAAAGGTATTTGAGATTTTCAACGAGTTTAAAAGATTGAAGATCTTACAACCCTATCAAAAGTTATAAGCACTTAAGTGATACTTATGAAGTTTTTAGAGGCCGGATCTCATATATTTCGATGAAAACGTTGTCTATCATTCGACTTGTCGTAGGGTAGGTAATTAAAATACCTTTCCAACGAATTCAATAGATTGCAGATCTGACAACCCTATCAAAAGTTATAAGCACTTAAGAGTTATTTATGAAACTTGTGGAGGCCGGATCTCAGATATTACCTAGCATTGCACTCTAAATGTGAGGAAGGCACCAACCGCCTACTGGTGGATTAAGTAACGTTTTTTTTTTTTTTATTTTGGTTAAAACAGGACCAGAACAAAACAATTAGTACACCGAATTAAAATTAAAAATTAAAATTAACTCTACTTATTTAAACTGTATTGATTGAAGTTTTGACTTAAAGATAATTTGTAAAATATGAATAATATAAAACATAGAATTTAATGCTGAAATATTACATTGACATTGACCACACACTTCAAAAAATTGAATATTGGAATACACGTTGAATAAACCTATAATTGAATCATGTAAACGTATTTTTTGTTGTAAAATTATGTATATTCTGACGTAAATTGATAAAATTTTCATGGGCACGCATCTACATTATGTAAAACCTAAAATTACGTGACAAATAACACATGATTACGATTTATTTGATTCACATAACTGGAGCATCAAATTTGATGTAAGTTTACATCAAATGAAACCTAAATACACGCGCTTCAGCCGTCACATTTTTGTCCGAGTGGTGAACTGTCAAAATGTTCGCCATGCACGAGGTCGCTTAGAATATTTTTGCAGAAGCGCTCTGGATTATCTTCAATTTTGATCATTTACTGGCCAGAACCTGCTACCGTTTAAGATATAGGTAAGTTTATCAATGTTTAAAGTGGTGAAACAGATCGCTGATGTGTTTCATCGTCTCGTTTTTGTCAGTTGCGGGTGGAAACACGGAACTCTACGCAAAGTACCACCCATGATGGACTGTTCCGGCAGAGCTGTGGTTTGTGAACGCAAAAATATTGAAATAAGAAGCCATAGTTTCAGCATTTCCATGGAAAAAGTGTTTTAAAATGCGTTTTACACTAGTTCAGTTGTTTTGCAATCATTAATTTTCAAAAAAAATGAAAATTTGACGAAATTAAAAATTTTAGCAAAAAATAAACTGAAACATCGCAAATTTTCACAAATTCAAACAAATTTTAAATTATCTCAAACATGCTAATAGTGATTCAAACCGCTGGGAAACGCATTTTAAAATGATTTCAGCTGTTTGTACTAAATTTCCATTCAAATTTAGAAGTTTGAAAAGTAAATTTTTGTCCCCTGATTTTTCGGACAATTTTGGAGTGGGGAGGAGGGAAGACAATGTTTTAAATAAAATTTGTACCACCTAAAGCTTGAATAACATAATAAATAAAATGGAAACATAGAGTTTATGAATGTTTCCTAAATTTCCCGGGATCCCGATATTTTTCCCGTTTCCCGGGAAATTCAAAACCTAGGAAAATTGAACGCCCTAGTCACTACAAAAATTACCGCATACTTATTTTTAATTAAAATATAGACAATGTTAGTTAAAAGCACAGCTAATGTTGACCCCAAAAAATTTAAATAGAATAAAAAATAGCAAAGTCACATAAAACAAGTTTAATTTTCAACCCTGAAATTTCTTTGAAATTTTAAGAGTTCTTCTTTCCTACGCTTTTCAAATATCAAAATTATTTGAAAATGGATTTTTGGCGATTTATATTATCAAAGCCCGTCTAAAGGCGGCATTGGGTTGCAGAGGGTTAAACACTGTTTTACCTTAAAATTACCGATATTTGGTACACAATGATGAACACTTTGCGGCTTTTTTTTAATAATAAGAATTTGGTAAAGTTTTCCGAATTTTCAACTGCTGAACAGTTCGTTAAACTGAAAACTACCGAGTTCGGTAAAAACTTTCTGAAATTCGTTAAAGTAGTTCATTATTGTTCATCGTACAACCGAAATTCGGTAAAATTTTGTTCATTTTGACGGATGGTTTACCGATCTAAACTTTACCGATTTTCGACTACTGAATTCGGTAAAAAAAACCTAAGTGTGTACCATAGAATGGTATGGCAATATTTTTTTCGAAAGTAATGCATAATTTTAAACTGATACATTAAAATTAATTTCCTTGCTCTATTCTCTCGTTAACCGGCGGTCCCACCTGGATATCAACTCTAAGCTGCTGCTCTACAAGACGGTGTTCAAGCCGGCGATGACGCACGGTTACCCGGCGTGGTACGACTGTGCCGCTTCCCACCGGAAGAAACTTCAAGTCAAGCAGAACCGGCTGTTGAAGATGATGCTAAACCTGGATCCTTTCCAACCGACTGACGACGTCCACAGGATGGCTAAGATGGAGTTGATCGAAGATTGGCTCCAGCGAGTGCTACCGAAGTTCTGGATGGGGTGCGCCACCTCAGTCAATCCCCTGCTGCAGCGGTTGTCCCCTTGAGCTGTGATATTAGAATAAGTAACACCTCCTTTCCTCTAACTATCCCACATCTATTAGCTATTTCGAAGGTTATTTTTGCAATTTTTTTCCTTCTCTGTCCAATTCGTTCTCCTTAGTAAGAGTAAACTCTATCCCCATTAAGAACAAATCAGCTGTTGAAAGGTAGTCCATATCTCAGCTCAGGATAACAACTGCACCAATGTATTTGTTAAAGCAACCAAATAAATGAAATGAAATGAAATAATTTCCTTTCAAAATTATTTACAAAAATGCTGACATGGCAAAAGAAAAAGGAAACATTCTCGTTAATGTTTGGTTGATTGATGGTAAACATTTCAGTAAAACAATATAATTGAAGATATCAATCTTAAAAGAATAAACTATTTTTGATATCATGGTAACCCTGAGTGAGAGTGTAGTGCACCAACCTAAAGTAAATAAAGCTTGACCAGGTGTTAATGAGAAAACATAAAATTTCACTCGTTAGACAAAATGCTTCTCAGTGTGCATGAACGATTTTTGAGAAAAGTTTTCTGCTGCTGTGAGCAGAACATTGGATTAGAACTGCTTCAACATTCAATTTTTTATTAAAGCATTTATTTTTTTCAAGCGAGTTGATCAATTCAACATTTCAACATTCGTTTGATGCATTCAAGAGAGGATTTTAAACAGAACCTGTAATCAACGATTTGTAGAACAACGCCACACTCAAACCCTACAAAAGCACTTTCGAGCACTTTTATGCAACTCTCCCAAAGTGGGCAATTCAATTGCACTGGCCGCCACTACAGCAAAATTTTGATTGATGGAGTCACTTTGTTCGGTGCACTTGTGAAGGAAAATCAAATCACTCGACAATGTCCCAGATCCTGCTGTCACGTTAGACATCCGGGACACGTCCTGTCCAAACACACTCATTCCCGAGCATCATCGCCCCATCGACATCATCACGCAGCATCGACACAAACAAGGGGACCGTGTATTCCCGTGGAGCCCACTTTGGAGATGACCCACACTGGACAATGTATGACAATGTGTGTTTGTGTGTGTGTGTGTGTATGTTGGCGTAGGTCCCCCAAAAACAAGCTGTCATAATAATGAAAGTGCAAACCTCATCCGTACATGCATACTAACATGTTTAAAAGCCTTTCCAGGACTCGGCAAAAGTGTGGTATGATTAAAATTAGTCTTTGTCATAAAACAAAAATAAATATTTTTTAACATAAAGATTTTGCTTTCAAAAATAATTCTTTAGCAGCTTAAAAAAATATCTTTTAATATCAAGACCATTATTATGAAAATATCCATTTTTAATCCTATATAAAACATAGCAAATAAAACATCACAAAAAATGAAGTCCACATTTCAACAGCACCTTACCTTCCCAAGAATCTAATCACTAGCCCATCAATATGCTCTAAATTTTTGGACCAAAGGGCATTTTCGACAGACAACGACCTGTATTTCCCCCCTTTTTCTATCCCACTCCCCCTCACCCAGCCAATGTGAAAGGCTCGATAAATTATGAGAGTCGGTCGGTCATGTTTGGGAGCTGGGAAATCCGACAGAAACTTAATTTTTTTATGTCCGGGAGGAGCCAAGACTCGACAAGAGGCCTCGCCGGCCTGCCTTAATCCGGATCAAGCGAACCGTGTCTTCTCGGGGACGACATTTCAATTAAGATGATGACGATGATGATGATGCAGCCAGCATTGATTCCCCAAAGGGGGGAAAACTCAGCCTCAGGTTGAACAAACACACACACAACTTTGATCAAATGTGTTTTTGTGGCCCGGTTCCGGCTGGAAGTTCGCCAAGTATTCCCGGTGATGATCTGCTAATTGATTAAGGGAACGGACGCCAATTCCGGGCCAGTGGGGCGCAGGAACACTCCAATTTGTTCACGGGCTGTGCACTAATTTTTACTCCTGAGGTGGCACACCAGGTAGCAGCAAAATTAGCCAAGCGCATGGCAGCAGCGCGTTCTGGGTGGAGGATTTTGGCATTTCGCTTGGACGAGATTTTAATAATTCTGAAAGCGGAGATGTGGGCTCTGTCTTTTGGAAGGATGATTACTTGGAATTTGCTCAACTTTGGAAAAGCTCGCTGATGAATGTTCCGAGAAGAGTAGCCAAGTTGCCAAAATTGCTCAGTATGCTTTGTACACCTAGCCGAAGCTTCGTAGCGTGAAAAGGTACTTTTGTATTCAACCATGTCCAAAATTTACGATATTGAGTAGACATTATAACCAACACTCAACTTAGGTAGCAAACGAGTTGTATAACAGTTTCAACAATCATTGTTTAACCATTTTCTTCTGTGCATCTCGCAATTTAAAACATTCTAACTTCTAAATGAATTATAGAAAGCGATTTTGGAACAATCCTTGGTTGAATGTTTCAGTGATAAATAAAATTATCGTTGTCTCTAAATTTTTATTATTTTTCATTAGGAATATATCGATGTCTGTCTCTGTGTTCTCTTGTACCTAGTTAACATGAAAGAGCATAAAGGCATCGACAAGCCCGTAGCCAGGGGGTGGGCTTCGGGCTGAAGCCCCCCCCCCCCATTTTTGGAAGACATAGAGGGAAGAAGAAAAGAAGAAGAAAATTTCTTCTTCCAGCACCCCCCCCCCCTTGAACATCATCGATATGATTTAACTCCTTCGCGCTCAAAGAGAAGTCGATTTTTAGAATGTTTACGTATTATTGCTTGACTCTGGCCCGAACAAAATTCAAAAAAAATAAAGCAAAAAGTTTAAAAAAATGCTACTACCAACAGCAAAATTTCAGTGAATTTAGGAAAATTATTTTTTCAATAATATTAAATGCTACCCAAGCGCAAATCGAACCAGATTAAAACAGTTGTTGTATTAATTCAAAGCGATTTTGAAAATTTGTTCAAAATAGTGACTTTTTTCAGTAGATCGAATAGGGGGTGCGAAAAAGTATTTTTTTATGTCTGAGAAAACATTGTTCCTAACATCATGATCTATTATAAATGGTCGTAATTTTCAATGTTTGGCCTTTTTAAAATGCTAGTCTTGATTAACTTTTTTACAAAATATTTTTTTCGAAAAGATCGGATAATTTTACGAATGTTTCATATTTAAACATTGAAAATTAGACCATTAGTTGCTGAGATATCGACATTAGAAAATTGTGGTTTGTTTGGGTGAGACTTAGAAAACTTCAATTTTCGTGGTTCTTTTTCTTAAAGCGGCTGTATCTCAGCAACCCGAGGTCCAATCTTCAACGTCTCTTTGACAATTTTATAGCAAATTTTCTGAACTTTTCAATGAAAATATATTTAGAAATGGTCAGTCACTATTTTTAAAAAACGAGAAACTGCAAATATTTCGCTAAAATGAAACTTTCGGTAGTTTTTTCTTGAAAACGGAGCTCTTTATCAAAAAATCTGTACAGAAATTTTCGATTGCAAATTCAATTTTGCATTAAGAAATAACGTAAAATTTGTTTTTTCATGAAATTTCGATTTTTTCCAAAAATCACTATTTATTCAAAAAATCATTGCTCGGCGGCAGATTTTTTGACCATGTTTCTCTATAGCTTAAATGTTGCGGATTTTTGTCCCCTAAAACATATCAAAAAATCTCGAAAATCAAAAAATACGTATTTTGGGAAATTGAGTTTTAGTGAAAAAAACATGATTAAACAATCTGCAATTTTTTTTTCCGTGTACCTATTTTTTTCTCAATTTTCCTCAACAATACCTACAACTTTGCCGAAGACACCAAATTGATCAGAAAATTTAGTCAAAAGTTACAGCTGTTTGAATTTTTACATACCATTTTTGTATGGACAGCAGCCAAAATTGTATGGAGACATGTATGGGTGAACCAATGACACAAAATAGCTAATTTGGTCATAGGAAAGGCCCCCACAAAGTTTGAGACAAATAAAAAAATACAAAAAATAAAAATGGTCGAAATCGGTCGATTTCATAGAGCGTTGCTCATATTGAAATTCACATAATTTATAATTCTGTCACAAATTTTAATCAGAACAATTTAATACTTCGAACAAATATTAGGGTAATTCTCTACCAACTCACACGAAATCGGGAAAAGTTGCCTTAGGGGTAACTTTTGTCCCTGATCACGAATCCGAGGTCCGTTTTTTTATATCTCGTGACGGAGGGGCGGTACGACCTTTCTATTTTTGAACATGCGAAAAAAGAGGTGTTTTTCAATAATTTGCAGCCTCAAATGGTGATGAGATAGAAATTTGGTGTCAAACCCAAGTAACATTTTTTCCCAAGAGTTCTACAAGAGCTCTTCAAGATAGCTACAGCATAGCAGTTTGGACCGAAGTAGGATAGAATTCTCTTCAAGTATTCTTCCAAACTCCTGAAGAAGTTTTGAAGAGAATTTTATCCTACCGCGGTCCAAACTGCTATGCTGTAGCTATCTTGAAGAGCTCTTGTAGAACTCCTGGAAAAAAATGTTACTTGCACAGCTAAAAAAGAAGTAATCCAGCTGCGTGTAAAAGGCCTGGGTGTAAAATAAATATTGCACTATTTTATGCAATTCTATGTAATTTTACACCCCGAAATATGTGGCCCATCAGTATGGGAAACCTACTTGACCGAAATGTCAAACTCATATATGCGTTTATCCCTACAGCTTTTCATCGGTCTGATGGCCGAGTGGGCTAAGGCGCCAGTCCTTACTGTTGGTGCTGGGTTTGAATCCCGTCGGTTGCAACTTTTTTTTGTGTTTGCAAAAATTGTACATGCAGTGTGTAATATTAAGTGTTTATTTTGACGAAGGTGATGTGCATGCTTTTGCATGCGATTTTACCATCGGATTTTTTGCTGTGTGGGAAAGGGACTTTTATGTAAAATTAGACGCCCGATTTAATGGCGTACTCGGAATTCCGAAAAAAAGTTTTTTTTATCGAAAAAAACACATAAAAAGTTATAAATACTCTCATTTCCCGTTATTCGACTGTAAAAAAAATTGTAACATGTAATTTTATGGGAAACTTAATGTACATTTCGAATCTTTATTGACCCAGAAGGGTCATTTTTTCATTTAGAACAAAATTTTTCATTTTAGAATTTCGTGTTTTTTCTAACTTCGAAGGGTTATTTTTTAGAATAAAATAATGCTCTACAAAATTGTAGAGCAGAAAATTACAAAAATTTTGATCTAAAGACATAAGGGGTTTGCTTATAAACAACACGAGTTATCGCGATTTCACGAAAAAAAGTTTTGAAAAAGTTACTTTTTGCGTTTCTCTTTGTTT
Source organism: Culex quinquefasciatus (assembly GCF_015732765.1). Classification (NCBI taxonomy): domain Eukaryota; kingdom Metazoa; phylum Arthropoda; class Insecta; order Diptera; family Culicidae; genus Culex; species Culex quinquefasciatus. The sequence continues at coordinate 171,154,402 of NC_051862.1, read as the reverse complement.
TGTGGTCCGTGTATGTCGCGGGTGACCATGAACGGCCATGACGACGACGACCAACTTTTTCAAAACCTTTTTTCGTTAAATTGCGATAACTTGGATGTTTATATGCAAACCCCTTATGTTAACATATCATTTTTTTTTGTAATTGTCTGCTCTACGACTTTGTAGAACATTGTTACATTCTAAAAAATAAACCTGTAAAGTTAGAAAAAACACGAAATCTTTAAATGAAAAATTTTGTTCTAAATGAAAAAAATGACCCTTCTTGGTTAATGTAGATTCGAAAAGTACATTAAATTTCCCTTAAAATGACATGTTCCCAAAATTTGTACTGTCGAGTAACGGAAAATGAGAGAATTTTTAAAACTTTTTCAGCGTTTTTTCGATGAAAAATACGTTTTTTCGGAATTCTGAGTACGCCATTGAATTGGGCATCTAATTTTACATAAAAGTCCCTTTGACACCATTTGAGACTGAAAATTATTGAAAAACACCTCTTTTTTCGCATGTTCAAAAATGGAAGGGGTCGTACCGCCCCTCCGTCACGAGATATCAAAAAACGGATTCGTGATCAGGGACAAAAGTTACCCTTAAGAACAAAGTTTCACGCAAATCGTAGAGGGTCGGGGCAACTGCTGTGTGAGTTGGCGGAGAATTACTCATGAAAACTACCAATTCTTTTCTAGATTCTCTATTATTTTTTAAATTTTTAGTTTAATTTTTATATTAGCTATCGGATAAGCAATTAAAAAAAAAACTTTTTATCGCTTCGTTTAGAGCCATTGAAAAAAAATACTCTAATTTATTCAATATTATGCAATATTCTTCTTCAAGAAGTCTCTCTCTCTCTCTCTCTCTCTCTCTCTCTCTCTCTCTCTCTCTAAATATTTAAAGTAATTAATCATTACGACCCAGTTATTCAATTGGCAGACTAACAAGTAATAAATGCTTCTATTTATTTAGAAAAATGACGAATGTTGATTAACTTGTGTAATGGCTTAAAAGATGTTATTTGTTTTGAAAAATGGTTTTGGACGTTTTCAAAAGTTAAGTGAATCTGGATTTGGAAATACCTTAAATCAAAAGATCAGACAATTTTACATACAGTTTGACACATTTTGAAAATAAGGATATTAATTGAAATTTAGATAAACAAATAAAGATAAACATCACAAAAAAACATGAATTGCACAGCAATTTTCCCTTTCTGGGAGGTGAAACGACATCTCGTTCAACCAGCCCAAACATTGCCCAACCTTCCAACAGCCGCGCCTTCTGAAAACTTTTCCCCGAACCCCCCGCAGAAAAAAAGGTTATCTTCGCGCGAAAAAAACAAGACATTTAGGAAAATCTGCGCTCACTAACTTAGACTTGAACATTTTCCAGGGAAGCGAAAATGTGCTCCTAATTGACATTTTCCTTAAGACACTGTCGCTGGGCCTGTCGTGGCCACGTTGTGCGACCCAGGGAAACGCCCCTTGCGCTGCCACCCCCACGCAAAGTGACAAAGACCGTTCCGCGCGTTAGGATAATGAGACTAATAATAAAGTCCCGGGGCCAACAACGGAAAGATGGGCAAGTTCCCGGTGGCTTCTTCAAAGGACTACACTGACTGGTGGAAAAGGGCCAGAGGGGACACCAGTTGGCTTTTACGATTCGGGGCGCGGATTTGTGCTTCACTGACTGCAAATGTTTAACACGGTAATTATGGCGGCGTACCCGGCGTAAAAATACCCGGGCTCATCATTGTGGCGCGAAAGTAGGGCTGGGAATGAAGTAGATTTTAACTAAAAACTAAAAACTAAAAACTAAAAACTAAAAACTAAAAACTAAAAACTAAAAACTAAAAACTAAAAACTAAAAACTAAAAACTAAAAACTAAAAACTAAAAACTAAAAACTAAAAACTAAAAACTAAAAACTAAAAACTAAAAACTAAAAACTAAAAACTAAAAACTAAAAACTAAAAACTAAAAACTAAAAACTAAAAACTAAAAACTAAAAACTAAAAACTAAAAACTAAAAACTAAAAACTAAAAACTAAAAACTAAAAACTAAAAACTAAAAACTAAAAACTAAAAACTAAAAACTAAAAACTAAAAACTAAAAACTAAAAACTAAAAACTAAAAACTAAAAACTAAAAACTAAAAACTAAAAACTAAAAACTAAAAACTAAAAGCTAAAAACTAAAAACTAAAAACTAAAAACTAAAAACTAAAAACTAAAAACTAAAAACTAAAAACTAAAAACTAAAAACTAAAAACTAAAATAGTAGTTTATGCAACAAGTTGCAAAAAGAAGATTTTTTCAGCACGAGTTGTACATTTATCTGACGAGGTTTACCGAGTTGGATAAATACGACGAGTGCTGAAAAAATCAAGTTTTGCAACAAGTTGCTTACAACATTTTTTGCAATTCCGAAAAACGCTTCTTTAATGGAATTTTATGTCAAACATTCATGTGTTTAGTCAATTCATCGTTCAAAACAAAAAAATATTGAAAAATGTTACTTTTCGATACTAGTGTTGAAAAGTTCAACTTTTCAGCAACCATTTCAGTGCTGAAAAGTCCTACTTATTGAAAGGTATTAATTTTCCATTCTGTTATTTTTGATAGGGAAAAGTAGGCCGTTTCGTTTCTCCAGAAGGACAGGAAAAGTTGACAGTTTCATAGTGGAATTGCAAAAAGTTTCACTTAAATTTATAATTCCATCACTGCGTACAATGCCTACACAAAGCAGAAAAAACGAAAACAAAACCAAAAAAATTGAACGACAAAAGATGTCGGGGCAGGATAGCGAATAATGACGTTAATGAAAACGGGAAGAAGGAAAATTATGTTCCATATAAAAGTGATGACAGCGAATGCCGGCGAAGATTTCCAACGGAAAGTGGGTGGATGTTTTCAAGTGACAGACCGTGACGATCCTAGTCTACTCCAACACTAGGAGGCAGCATAATAACGACATTTATGCAAAGGCTTGACTGTTGAAGTTTTATTTAAAAAAAAAATTTATTAACAGACAATGAAATCTCATAGAACTCCGAACTTCGAACTTTCGAACTCTGGAAAATCCATTGCCATCACAGCACACCTTGCTTTTTTCGAATCACCTCCTCATTCAATTCTACACTCCTGTCAGTAGCACTTCCCACGAGCTTCATCAATCAGGAAAAGTCTCAAAAAAACCCCGAAGCAACCATGGACCCCGAGCCGGAACCTACCACCGAAGCCACCGCCACCACCTCAGCCGACCCCGTGTATAACAAAATCCACTGTAAGGAGGTGACCAGCTTCCTGCTGAGCGGTTCCTGTGCGGCCTCCCTGATGCACCTATCCCACCAGTCGGAACCGTACGCCCACGGGGCCGTCTCGTTCCTGCTGGTCAAGGCCCTGCTCAGGACGCTGGAGTACACCTTCGCCGAATCACCCAAGCCACTGGACCAGCTCAACCGAACCTGCTCCAAGCTGGCCAAGTTCGTTCCGTTGACGCTGCTGAACGCGGAGTTGTTCCGGAAGAGTGGCCTGCTGAACGACTGGAACGATGCCAGTCTGGGACTGCTGATGGCGGCGTCCGTCCCGACGGCACTGGCCCTGACCGAGCTGAAGGAGTCCCACTTCGATCGGGTGGCCATGATCGTCAACGGTGGGAACCTGCTGGCGCTGGGCCTGCTCGTGGCCAAGCAAGGAAGTGGCCTGTGGGGAGCGGGGATGGGCGTTGTTTGCGCCATGGATTGCTTCCTCGCGGGTCACATTGCCCGCTGGGTCCGGCTGACGGAGTCCAACACGCGGAATCTGCTGCGGAGCTGCTTCGTCGGGATGATGCCGTTCTTCCTGAAGTCGATGTAAGGCTTTTGTGTGGGAGTCGTTGGTTTTATTTTAGAAATATATTCGATTAACTGGTATTGATCTATTGTTTTTTTTTACTCAATCTTGATAGAAAACTGGCATCTGCCCAATCTTTGGACCTACTAAACGTTGATCCACCAAATTACACAAGATTTGTTGAAGCCCTAAGATTCTTTTCAGAATACCTTGAACTGTTTATTCTGGTGAATGGATGAAAAGAATAAAAAATCTTATTCAGTCGAACCTACAGAAAATGTTCGTATATTTGACAAGAATTCAATTGATTTCCCATAAAATTTGCTGATTCTAAATATTTAAGCAATTCTTTTTCAATTTTTTGATAGAATCTTGCTTGCCTACTTCCCTTTGATCTATTCGTTACTTGATATCGGTTTAAAACTCTGTGTAGAAGCTGTAATCAAATATCAAAGAAATGACAAACCAACATTAGGTGTGCGATGGAAATACATGCGTTTTCTATAAATTAAGTTAACTACCCCTGATCACATAAATGTCCCACATACATTTTCATCGTTTTTGAGTTATTGATGCAGTTTTGTTTAAAATCGTGTACTCTTTCAGAAAAGCCTTCATCATCCAGTACTTTGTTCTAGAAATCAGGAGGAAATTCAGTTTTTTTTTTTTTTTTTGCGAAAACTCAACACGTAGCCTTATGTACGGGATAAACTTCAAATACGTTTTTCTCAGCTTGCTGTTTTTTTGCATATGGGACATTTATGTGAACACATACCACACAAATTACATTAATATAAATTTTTATTAATGTTATACATATTTTCTGAGATAAGATTTAGGTAATTCATTAATTTTCATGATTCGCAACATTTTAACGTTCTTGCACTAGTAACTAATTGCTAATTTCTCCACCCGAGCCATGTTTCTTTTTTGCCAAGAAGGAACTTATCCCTTAGTTGACCTGGAAAAAACGTTTTAGTAAATGATTTTGTATTTATTTAAGGAGAGTTGTTCAATCCTGTATTTTTCTTTTTCCACAAAAAACTTTGAATGAAAAAAAATTCTTGCGCTCACCTTCAAATTTGACTTTTAAATTAAAAAATCAAACAATCTCATAGAAATTTAGAGTATTTTCTTTCAGCGCGTTTTTTTTTTCAGAAAACCCGTCAAATTTCCTACAAGTTTGACTTGGACCACTTTTTGATACGATGCAACGGCTTGGGGACACATAATTATTAAGTTTCGAAAAACAAAAATATGTAAATAACTCACGCCCTTTCTTAAATGTAATTTTCGGGTGCAATTAGCTCCAAATACACAAAATGGCTTACAATAGCCTAGAATACAGTCATGCCTCGGTTTTGCACGCCTCGGTTTTGCACTGCCCCGGTTTTGCACCGTTCAGCTGCCTCGGTTAAGCACGGCCCAGTGCTTAACTGAAGCACAGAGCTTATGGGTTTTTGGCTATATGGGAGACATTGGCTTTAATTGTATGAAAAATCATGCAAACATCAAAAAATTATAGTGTTTTGGAATCGGGATGATGTCAGCTATCCATTATTATTATTTATTAATGCAAATTTTCACAAAAATACGTATTTTTCCTGTATTTCGAAAATGAACCAAACCAAAGAAACCAAAAATATGTTGTTATTGCAATATAGGTATCAAATGATCAGGTTTTTTCATGCATTTTGAATGTAATAACAACATTTTTTGAAAATACTCCAAATTTTCACAAAACTACGTATTTTCGAAAAAAATACTCAAAATTTCTGTTTTTACAATGTGGGTATCAAACGATCGGGATTTTTTCATACATTTCGAATGCAATAACAATATTTTTTGAAAATACTCAAAATTTTCACAAAACTACGTATTTTCGAAAAAATACTAAAAATTTCCGTTTTTACAACGTGGGTATCAAACGATCGGGATTTTTTTATACATTTCGAATGTAATAACAACATTTTTAGAAAATACTCAAAATTTTCACAAAACTACGTATTTTCGAAAAAAATACTCAAAATTTCCGTTTTTACAATGTGGGTATCAAACGATCGGGATTTTTTCATACATTTCGAATGTAATAACAATATTTTTTGAAAATTCTAAAAATTTTCACAAAACTACGTATTTTTGAAAAACTTCTCAAAATTTCAGTTTTTACAATATGGGTATCAAACGATCGGGATTTTTTCATACATTTTAAATGTAATAACAATATTTTTTGAAAATACGCAAAATTTTCACAAAACTACGTATTTTTGTAAATTTTCTGAAATTTTCCTTTTTTTACAAAATTGGTATTAAATAATCATTTTTTTTCAAAAATACGTAGTATTGTAAAAATTTTGAGTATTTTCATTTTTTTAATAACATTCGAAATGTATGAAAAAATCTCGATCGTTTGATACCCACATTTTAAAAACGGAAATTTAAGATTTTTTTCAAAAATACGTAGTTTTGTGAAAATTTTGAGTATTTTCAAAAAATATTGTTATTACATTCGAAATATATGGGGACCGTGGTGTAGGGGTAAGCGTGATTGCCTCTCACCCAGTCGGCCTGGATTCGATCCCAGACGGTCCCGGTGGCATTTTTCGAGACGAGATTTGTCTGATCACGCCTTCCGTCGGACGGGAAGTAAATGTTGGCCCCGGACTAACCTAAAAAGGTTAGGTCGTAAGCTCAGCCCAGGTGTAGGAGTCGTCTCCCTGGGTCCTGCCTCGGTGGAGTCGCTGGTAGGCAGTTGGACTAACAATCCAAAGGTCGTCAGTTCGAATCCCGGGGTGGATGGAAGCTAAGGTGTAAAACGAGGTTTGCAATTGCCTCAACCATCAAGCCTTCGAACCCCTAGTTTCGAGTAGGAATCTCGCAATCGAGAACGCCAAGGCAATGCTGTAGAGCGAATAATTTGATTTTTGATGGGAAAATACCGATCGTTTGATTACCACTTTCTAAAAACGGAAATTTTGAGTATTTTTTCGAAAATACGTAGTTTTGTAAAATATTTGAGTGTTTTAAAAAAATATTGTTATTACATTCGAAATGAATGAAAAAATCCCGATCGTTTGATACCCACAATGTAAAAACGGAAATTTTGAGTATATTTTTCGAAAATGCGTAGTTTTGTGAAAATTTGGAGTATTTTCAAAAAATATTGTTATTACATTTGAAATGTATGAAAAATCCCGATTATTTGATACCCATATTGTAAAAACTGAAATTTTGAAAAGTTTTACAAAAATACGTAGTTTTGTGAAAATTTTGAGTATTTTCATAAAATATTGTTATTACATTCGAAATGTATGAAAAAATCCCGATCGTTTGACACCCATATTGTAAAAACGGAAATTTTGAGAATTTTTTTTTTCGAAAATACGTAGTTTTGTGAAAATTTGGAGTATTTTCAAAAAATGTTGTTATTACAGCCAAAATGTATGAAAAAAAACCTGATCATTTGATACCCATATTGCAATAACAACATAGTTTTGGTTTCTTCAGAGAAAAAAAATGCATTTTCAAATTACAGGAAAAATACGTATTTTTGTAAAAAAAAATCATGAAATAATAATTTTAATGGATAGCTGACATCTTCCCGATTCCAAAACACTATAATTTTTTTATGTTTGCATGATTTTTCGTACGATTAAAGCCAATGTCTCCCATATAGCCAAAATCCCATAAGCTCAGTGCCTCGGTTATGCACGCCTCGGTTTTGCATCCCCCATATGCGGTGCTAAACCGAGGCATGACTGTAACATGTTTACAAATTGTCATTAAAATTGGAGAGGGTTGAGGAAAAAAGTATCAAAAAAATCCTGTTTTAAACTGGAATTGCTTCTTATCGGGCTAGATATTAATTTTATAACTCTGAAGCTTTTTGTTATAACAGGCATCTCATTCTCATTTTTTGCCTTTAAGGTGTTTTTGAACACCCCTTACTCAAGGCAGTTTCAAAAATACAAATGAAGTTGGCCTTTTAGGAAACATAGTTTATGGACCAAAAACTCCAGCGTAACATTTGAAAAGGTCGTAAAACTTTAATATTCCTAAGTCGAAAAATATCATTTTTATCGGATTCCTCGGGAAACTGCCCAATTTTTTTCGAAAATTTTTAGACGGTCATTTTGAGCAACTTTTGTTTTATGAAAAACTTTACTTCTTTTGTTTCATATTTTTCTTCTTTCATTTTTAGTATTTTATTTTGCATATACTTGTCTTGTTTATGTTTGTTTCTTATAGTATTTTGCTTACTCTACCACCTCCTATCACCTTTCATTTGCATATCGAATTTTGTCATGTTTTAACACTCAATTTTTCATTTTATTTTTGCTTGTTTTTTTCACATTTTCACATATCATGTCACATAAAACATGACACACTTCCAACCTTAGAATTTTCTTCTTGTAATGCTTTAAGATCAAAAATTGGTTGAAAATTGATTTTTGGCGAATTTTTAGGTTTTTTGGATTGAGTTGTAGAGGGTTGAAAAAAATCTTGTCTCGAAGTTCTATTCAAGAATTCCTCCCATTTGCGAGTGAGTTACGGTCCTCAAATTATTTTACCTTAAAAGACCAACTAATCACCTTTCATTCGCGTCATAGTCAGCTAAAATCGGTTGAAATGGCGCGGAGTTATGATTTATTTTAATGAGATTTTTGCAAGGATTTTTGCGAAATCCGACGACCTCTCCTGACACTGTGTAGGTCTCCCTAATGGCCAAATAAGCAAAAATACGTGCCAAATTATTTTGGCCAAGGAATCAACAGTCCAATTTTGTGCCCAATCCGAGCTTGCTTTCGTGGAGTTTTAGGCGTCTTATCCTTAGTTTTTTTTTCAGTTTTTGATTCTTTTTAATGAACATTTTTTAAGGTGAAGTAGTGCATTACGAACTTTTTTTTAAGTTTAACATGATTGTTTCGGAGATTTTATTTGTATCGTTCTCAGTTATTTTTATTTATATTTCAGTGTAAAATGTAATAAGCAATCGCAAGGTTTTCCTGCTAAAATTTTATAAAAGTGGTTAGTTTTCGAATTATAGTCATTTTGGGAACGTTCTTTTATAACGTGTTACGCTCCGTACTTTTTTTTTAATTGTGTTGAAATTTTATTCCGAGGGGAAAGGAGGGGATTTGAAAATAAGATTTTCTGCGTTTCATAATCAAAGAACGCTCCCTTTAACGCTTATTTTTTTAAATAGAAAAATGTATCCTTCTCGAATCAAAAAAAAACTATACCTATCTATTCTTTATATTTTATCACATGGTTAATCAGATTTTTCGAAATTTTAAAATCACGACTTATATTTTAAAAGGGCTCAAAACACATGAATTTTATCAATCAATTTTGACTATATGGACGATTTTTTTTCTTCGATTTCTAGAACCATTCCTCTTGGTCGAACACACACACTCCTCCGCTGCGAGGTTGCCACTCAAAATTGTCGAGTAATACAATAATTTATCGCTGGCTGGACGAATAAATCTACAACGGAACGCCGCCGCGTCGGCCATTGCTGTGGGCATTATTTATAGCTGCTGCGTGCGGTTTTCCCCGCTGACCTGCCCCACATCCCCCCCCCCCCCTATGGGTTCCACGTGTCCCTTTGTGTTTCCGGTCTAGCATCACGCGGTGGTGGCGGTTGTAATCCGGGTGTTATTGCTTGCAAAATGCGTGTTCAGTGGACAAAAGTGAAAAAAAATGTAGCGAAAAAACGTCAAACCCGCAGCTTTTAGGATGTGAAAATGAGTTGAGAGCTTTTTTGTGCTTGTGATAGCGATTTTTTCCACGGTCCTCAATTGTGTTGCTCACACATGGGCTCAGCTTATGCACACGTGGGTGGGTGAGGCTCACGTGGCGTGGTTTTGAGTGGTCGCTGGTAACCGCTCAGTAAATGCTATGAAATTTTGATTAATCTATATTAGCTGCAATTTTCGCGGTGTGGCGCGTGGCTACGGTTGAAGTCTTTGATCTGAATGTTTATTAACACCAGGCGAGCTTAATTTGAAACTAAAGGTATTCAGTATAACCCTCTTCCTTTTTTAAGTTACACAAAATTTCAATTTTGTAAATAAATGTGAATATTAATCGGATCATATTTGATGTGAAAACTCGGCATGGCCGATTTTTAAAAGCTCAAATAAAAAAATAAAAAGAATTGCCTCTCAGAATGTTGATAACTTGCTAGAGCCCTCAATTTGTTTACTAATTGCAACCGATTAACACATTGATTCATCGCCAAAATGTTTCCACTCAATTAGGTCCCAGTGAAATTAATCTGATCTGATCATGACTGCCACCCCCCGGACAATCCAATTTAGGGACAAACATCGAAATATAAATTTCCCTCTAGCCTCCCACCCTAAATCTACACCCGCTGACAACTGTCACGTCAGCGAAAAAGGTAAAATTTATTTTTATTGGCTCCATTCCTTGCCCCGGAGTTTGCCGGACGAGATTTGTTCGTTTTCGTTCCACGTGGTCTTTCCGAAGGGGGACCCCGTCCCGCTGCCAAAACGCAACGGTCTATAAAAAATGAAATATTCCTTATTGAGGGCCGCACAGTTTATAGACCTTGGCAAATAACCACACACTCACACGAAGGCAGCAACAGAACGCGGCGTGGAATCCCGAAAATATTTATCTTTACCAAGCGACTTCCGCTCCAAATCGCGAACCAGATAACTCAATGAGCCGCGGCCGAGACAGCAGCGCACGCTGGTCAAACGGTGAGTTATGGACGCTAGAGGAGTTCAAATTTGTAGTTTTATTTTTTGTCCCTGGCCATGTTTGTCAAAGTGTTTTCAAATGGATGTTGAGCAAATCTCCGAGATTGTGAAAATTTTATTTTCTGTATTTTTGACTAGTTGAACGAAAAAAAAACGAAGTTGACTTTATAGCTGTCGGCCACCATTGCTAGTACCAACCACTAGTGTCTTCCTTTTAAACTACAAGGACTTCGCCGCCCTGGGCTCCTAAGTTTACTAGAGTATGGCACGGAGCGACGGCGCCGAATACCCATATTTACACAAAGAATTTTAGTTGTGAAGTTTTGGAGCTTTGGTGTCTTCAGAAGAGTAATTGCAAATGAGTAGTGCGTCCATCCCGGGAATTCCCGGGACAAATATCCCGGGATTTTTCTAAAACCTGGAATTTCCGATTCCCGGGATTTTTTATATTTTGTCCCGGAAATTCCCGAAATTGAAAACAAATCAAACTTTGATCAAGAAATTTAGATTTGGTGGTGGAAATAGATCAACAGTTGAATACTTAGTAATCGATAAGAATTTTAAAGCATTAAAATTTGTATTCGGCATATATCAGCATTAATTTGGCTTGTTAGGGAAAATTGTTAAAATTTTAGTCAACAAATCCGCAAAAAAATATTTTCTTTTAAATTTTATTTATTTAAAAAAAGACTTAGTATTATATTAAAGTATATTAATGTCTTTAAACATATAAAAAATACTACATTTAAAAATATATATAAATTTTTATCAAAAACCGGCATCTGGAGCAAATCAGGACAAATGTTGACGAATTATGACAGCTGTTTAAGCTATTTTTTTTAAATGTTATGATTGTTTTGATTGCTTTCGAATAAAACAGGAACAGAACAAAACATTAAAAAAACTGCAGTCCCGATTACCCCAGTTTGCGGTAGTGATTTAAAGATAATTTTTAAAATATGTTTTAAATATAAAACTTAAAACTCTAAACTTATCCAAAGTGTTACATTGTTTGGTATAATTTTATTTCTTGTTGTTTTAGACAGCTTCAATGAAATTTTTTAAGCTTTTGAGGTCATGCTTCATAAATAAATAAGCAAAAGAAATATATTGAAAATTGTGCTTCATTTGAATTCCACAGCACATCAAAGAACTTTTTTTAATGTGTTTTAAACAGTCTAAAGACTGCTGTCCTTGTTCAGATTTAAGTGTAGCTTATCACCAATGAACAGTTTTGAGGTAAATCTATGATTTAAGCTAGAAATACATAACAAATATAATGAAAACATATATTTTAGGACTGCCTCAAAAATTTCCCGGGATCCTCGGAATTCCCGGAATTTAACAAATATTTTTCCCGTTTCCCGGAAATTTCAAAACCAATCCACGATCCATACAAAAAAGTTTTTTTAATGGACAATTTTCCACGAGGGGGGGGGGGGGTAACAGATTCTTGAAAAAGTGTCCACGTTATTTATGGATGGTCCCTTAGGGTGATTTTGAAAAACTAACTTTTCAGGAGTAACAGTATTGGATTGGAACACACAGTATTGGATTGGAACACACACACACACACACACACACACACACACACACACACACAAAAGCAATAATTAATGGCAAAACATCAATCGGCAGTGTTTCCGATTTAAAACAAAAACAGATTGTCGAAAAAAAATCAACCATCATAATTTGTTTTCTCTAAACAAAATTGAACTCTAAAACCATAAAAATAAACACCGTTTTCTTGATTTAACAAAAATAATGTCATGGGCAGTTGGGTTACTCGAAGTTCATATGAGTTTATATTTTATTTTTTAGAATTTCAATTGTAATACAAAGTAGCAGCTACGGGTAAACACCAATTCTATTTTTAAGAATTTCAAATGAAAAAGATCTACTTATTCGTTTTCCGATAAAGTAATAGGAAGGCTGATTTTTCACAAAAAGCGAAACCGTTGCTTAAAATTAAAGAAGAGTCGTGTGTACAAAAAAACTGCAAAATTTCGCTGTAAACACGAGTTTTATTATTTATAAATCTTCGGGTCGCTACCCTGTTCGCGGCAACATCGACTGTTTTGATGCTCCGCGAAAATCTTTCGTTTTACGGTGACAGTGCGTTGAATTAACCGCGAGTTCTTTCCCCGCACGATGGGTAGGAACACCCGCGGCCGTGGCAACTCGAGTGCACCTCGTGGACGTGGCCGGGCCAGTTCCTGCAGTAGCATCGGGAAGACCTCCTCGTCCGGCTCCAAACGGTCAACTAACCTGCTGAAGCTGCCATCCAACTTCGTACCTGCCCGTAGCCCCATACGAACGCGTGGATCGGTGGCTCTCGGTAAACCGGATCAACCTGGAACTAGTGGATTGTCCACCAACAAGCCGGGAACTTCCTCGACGGTTCCAACCTCAAATGGATTCGCTGTGTTGTCTGATGACAACAATGAAGACGACGACGACGACGTCAGTGGTGGCGATGGTGTTACTACTACACCGTCGCAGGCTAAGGGCACTTCCACCGCGGGGGAGCAAAAGGGTAAAAAATCGAATAAAAAAATGCCACCGATTACAGTGCCTGGTCGCCCGGCTGTTGTAATCGAGGAAGCATTGGCGGAAACATTGGACGACTGTGAATACGTCATGCGTATTAATAAGTCGTCTGTAAACATCATCACAAGCGATCGTCCGCGTTTCGAAAAAGTGCTGAAAACGCTGAAAGAGGCGAATATTCAGTACTATACGCATGATTCGCCGGAAAACCTTCCGGTCAAGGTAGTACTTTCTGGGTTCCCGATCCAAGTGCCGCCCAAGGAGTTCGTGGATGTAATTCTTGCGAAAAAAAATATTTATCCTCGCGAAGCTAAAGTGCTTTCGCATAAAGTTACAGTGACCGGAGACCAGATTCTCTGGCTGCTGTACTTCGAACGCGGTTCAATCAAGATACAGGACCTGCGCAAAGTCAAGTCGCTGGAAGGTTTCATGGTTAGCTGGAGATACTTCAGCAAGCGGCCTTCCGATGCTGCCCAATGTCACCGATGCCAACGTTTTGGACACGGTTCCCGGAACTGCACTTTGGCGCCGAAGTGTGTCAAGTGCAGCGCAGCCCACCTCACGGCTGCATGCACGCTGCCCAAGAAAGCATCCCTGGGAAAGGACAACCAAGCCGAGCAGAACAAGCGGAACGTGAAGTGTGCTAACTGTGAGGGTAACCACACGGCCAATTACCGCGGGTGCACCGCTAGGAAGACCTACCTCGAGGCGCTGGAGAAGAGGAAAAAGCCAGCACCACATTCCTCAAGGACTTCGACAGGTCAACCCTCGACCGAACCCCGTCAAACGAATCCTCCTGGATTCGGGCGTACTTACGCCAGCGTGGCGGCTACCGCAAACGGTCCAACCCCGGACAGCAACAGTGATGGTGATTTATTCACCCTCACTGAATTCCTCTCCCTTGCGAGGGACATGTATACGCGACTCAACACTTGCCGAAACAAGCTGGAGCAGTTCTTCGCGCTGCAAGAGCTGATGGGGAAGTACCTATGCCCTGCATAGGTGCAAGCTCACACACCGTGTTAATGTTTAAGCCTTCAGTAACGAACTGATCAATTTCCCTGTGATATAAACTTAAGCTTTCCTATCCTTCTTCTTTTTCCCTACCAATAGTAGCAGTTGTTTTGTACAGTTTTTTCTGCTCTCGCTTAATCGATTGAAATTTGCTGTATTTATTTCATCCAATGATTGTATTTGAATTAATTTGTAGTTGTAAGTATTTCCAAAACTCTGCATTTGTCATTAGTTAAGCAAATTGTATTATGATTAGTACAACAAATAAACATGAATTGAATTGAATTGAATTGAATTATTTATAAATTTCATCTCATGATTGCATTCACTCTATTTGTTTCATCTTGTGTAGCCAAGCAAAACATTGGAAGTATCATTTCTTACGATACTTTCAATTGTTCTTTAACTTTTACTGAGCAATTCTCTGAGATTTCGGTCATTCGATTTTTTTTTTGTATTTTTTAATCCGTCTGAAACTTTTTTGGTGCCTTCGGTATGCCCAAAGAAGCCCTTTTGCATCATTAGTTTGTCTAGATACTTTTCCATATAAATTTGGCAGCTGTCCATACAAAAATAATATATGAAAATTCAAAAATCTGTATCTTTTGAAGGAATTTTTTGATCGATTTGGTGTCTTCGGCAAAGTTGTAGGTATGGATAAGGACTACACTGTAAAAAACATGATACGCGGTAAAAATTTGTTTGGTGAATTTTAATTTTACTTATTGTCACCAAAACTTGATTTGCAGAAAAAAACACTGTTCTTAATATTTTTTTCATTTTCTGATATGTTTTGGGGGACATCAAATGCCAACTTTTCAGAAATTTCCAGAATGAGCACATAATCTTTGACAGAGTTATAAATTTTAGAATCAATACAAATTTAAAAAAATCGAAATTCTGGTCGCATTTTTTTTTAAATCAAGACTAACATTTCAAAAGTGTCAAACATTCAATATTACGCCCTTTTGAAATGTTAGTTTTGATATAAAAAAAATCAAAATATTTTTTTCGAAAGGATCAGAAAATTTCACAAATGTTTCATGTTTTAACATTGAAAATCGGACCATTAGTTGCTGAGATATCGACATTAAAAAATTGTGGGTTTTTTTGGGTGAGACTTAGAAAACATCAATTTTCCTGTTTTTAAATCTTTGGATGGTAATATCTCAGCAACTTAGGGTCGTATTAACAAAGTTCAAAAACGCAAAATATAGAGAATTTTCTCAGCTTTTCAAAAATGTTTATTGCAAAGGTGGGCAAACATGGGCACTAATTTAAAAAATAATAATAACAATAACTTAAAAACGGTGAACTTTATCAAAATTTCACTAAACAACTTTTTGATTGCAAATTTGATTTTACATAAAAAAATTCAGTTTTTTTGCGACCAATATTTCGATTTTTTGAAAAAATCAGTATTGATTCAAAAATTCATAACTACAGTATGTAAAAAAAGTATTTACACCCCTTGGGCACTATGCACATTTTGTGATGAAACATGTAAAAAATTTAAAGTTTGACAGGAACCTAGTGCTACGTTTTGTTCAGAAACTCATGCCAAACATTTTTCTACAAAAAGCTCATTAAAAGATGATTTCTATAAAAAGTTATATAACAAATACTATTACGAAAATAAAAAAGGTGCAATAAAAGTTTGTACACCTTTCGAAAAATTAACATAAATAATGTTACTTGTTGAAAAATCACCATAAATCCAGTCTCCCAACTCCAAATAGGCATCCTTGACTGATTAAAAAAATAATTTGGATTGAATATAAAGTTAACTAACTACTTAGTATAAAAGTTTATAAAACTCTGGAAATTCTATATAAAACTTATCTAAACATAATTTGGCAAACTTTTAATTCAACTAAATGTCAATATATTACCATAGAATTGCTAAATAAATATTTTGAGGTGGGTATAATACCGTTTTGGGGGTCTTTATATCGATGGAATAGATTTTTCGTTAGAATTTCGTACTAACCCGGAATTACGTCGTCGGAAAATCCGCCGGCATCCGAACCGGTCCACAATTCACAAGTCAACTTATGTGGCATCGGAAAGGGCATACAATTTTCGACCTTTTGATACCCAAACATCTAGGTTTTCTTTAAAACCTACGTTTTTAAATACCTGGGCAAAAAGTAAGTTTGATCCACGAGAACAAAAATTACGAAATTCCATACATTTTTGGCAGGTTGCTCAAACGAAACCATAACAACGTGTTTACCTTGGTATTTAAAAACGGGGGTTTTAAAGAAAACCTAGATGTTTGGGTATCAAAAGATCGGAAATTTTATGTCCTTTCCGATTTCACATAAGTTGACTTGTGAATCGTGGACCGGTTCGGATGCCGGCGGATTTTCCTACGACGTAATTCCGGGTTGGTACGAAATTCCAACGAAAAATCTATTCTATCGATACAAAGACCCCCAAAACGGTGTTATACCCACTCCAAAATGTTTATTTAGCAATTCTATGGTAATATATTGACATTTAGTCGTATTAAAAGTTTGCAAAATAAAGTTTAGATAAGTTTTATATAGAATTTCCAGAGTTATATAAACTTTTATACTAAGTAGTTAGTAAACTTTATATTCAATCCAAATTCTTTTTTTAATCAGTCAAGGATGCCTATTTGGAGTTGGGAGACTGGATTTATGGTTATTTGTCAACAAATAACATTATTTATGTTAATTTTTCGAAATGTGTACAAACTTTTTTTGCACCTTTTTTATTTTCGTAATAGTATTTGTTATATAACTTTTTATAGAAATCATCTTTCCATGAGCTTTTTGTAGCAAAATGTCTGGCATGAGTTTCTGAACAAAACGTAGTACTAGGTTTCTGTCAACATTAAATTGTTTAGATGTTTCATCACAATATGTGCATAGTGCCCAAGGGGTGTAAATACTTTTTTTACATACTGTATGTCAATGTTTTTTTGCCCATTCTGGAAATTTCTGAAAAGTTGGCTTTTGATGTCTCCTAAAACATATCAGAAAATGAAAAAAATTAAACAAAGTTTTTTTTTGCAAATCATGTTTTAGTAACAAAAAGTTAAATTAAAAATCACCAGTCCATTTCTATATCCATACCTACAACTTCACCGAAGACACCAAATCGATCAAAAAATTCCTTCTAAAGATACCGATTTATGAATTTTCATTTATAATTTTTGTATGAACAGCTGTCAAATTTGTATGGAAAAGTATATGGACAAACTAAGGATGGAAAATGGCTTTCTTGGGCATACCGAAGGATTAAAAAATACAAAAATTAAAATAAGGAAGAAAAATACAGATTTCGCTCCACTATTAAATAAGTTAAACTCACATTTAAAGATTTTTAAAAATATGACTTCATTGATGTCTTGAAATCACCCTATTTAGACTCACCCCTCCTCCCCTCCCAACGGGTGATAACGATGACACAAGACCACAGCAAGTCACCAAGCGCTTGGTCGCATCGTCAAATCGTCCCTCCGGGGATGGTGGATTTGTCCCCGAGATCGCGCGCCATCGTCATCTTATTTATGGCCGCTCGCGATGATTTTTATCTTCTACCTCCAACCGACGTCCTTGGTAGGCAGGTTGACGATGGTCTGTCCACGCTCTGGTCCACCGGGAAACGGCCGCCAGCTGCTGTACGATTATCACCGTGGAGACACACGCCACCGCCGCCTAGTGACCGTTTGCAGGGGTAACGTTCCGGGCGATCGTAAACCTGGGGTAATGTGGGGCCAAGATTGAAATTAAGGTGGGTTTGGAGGTGAAATCGTTGAATGTGGTGACAAATATTTGGTTTAATCGTCTCTGAAATTGACTATTAAAAATATTAAATTTAACGTTTTATTTCTTAATAATAATAATTGAATTAAATTTCATTGAAAACCTTAAAAAATAACGATCAATTTTTGGAATCTGCTTTTAATGATAACGGAGATGAAATTTTAAAGACTACCTATAACGACATACACATAAATTGTTGAAAATTTATCATGAAAATTTAAAGCTTTTTATTTCTCATATTAAACGAATACTAAAATAAATGTACTAAGACTGGGTGTTAAACATTTATTACTCTATTCAATAAAACTTCATGTTATATTACATGCGCAAATATTTTGACATTGTTATTAACTATTAAAAGTTATTTTAACTAAACATTAAAAATAAAAATATATTTTCCGAATCTTCACCCCTGAAAGCTTCCAAGCCAAATCCACACCGGTATCGTTTCCACATGGACTGCCTGGGAAGCCCAGCTAATTTATTAACTTTTTAGAGCAAATAATTTCTTTTAAATCGCTCCGGGACTGGATTTGTTCTTGTCTTGTGGATATTCCGCCCAATCTGACACGGCCAAGCTTTGACGGAAACAAGTCGGAGCCGGGGAAAAAGGAAGAAAGCAGTCGAAGAATCCACCGCAGCAAGTAGCTTTATCAGTGGGATTATCATTAATTATTGCGAATCTTTTTTTGCCGCTGGTTTTTTTTTATTTGCTTGGCTCGTCCTGCCTACCTCCTCTTGGAATCACGGCGGCATGCATGGATAAGAAAATTGTTTACCGTGTTTTTACTGCCTTTTTCCTGGGGATTTTCACTCTCCAGCAGTCACCGCTGCTGCTGGTGGGGGCTTTTCTTGAGAGAGCCAGCTTGAGGTAGATTTTAAACAGGAATTGTGAAGTGAGGTGGGAAATTGCGGGCTCGGTGGGTGGGTGGAGAGGAGAATTTGCTTAGGCCGTAGGGAAAGAAAAACATTTTTTCGAGCAGATGGAGATTTGGATGGAACGACCAGTTGGAGGGTGTGTGTGTTTTCCTGTTGATTTATGGGGAGGATTTTCGGTCTACTAATCGGTTGGTTGTATTTATTTTTCAGTCAAGAGGAAAATCGTTCACACGAATTATATCGAGAAGCAAATAATGGCGATCGCTATTGATTTAATTTCTATTTCAACACCAGCTACGTGCTCAATTATTTATTCATTAACTGTTTAATTTAGGCAAACAACGTTGAGTAGTATTAATTTATGCTCTCTATTTTATAATTGAAACTATGATGATCAAGCTGATTGAAAAAACTTTGAAATTGTCCACTCGAGCAAAACACTTTTGCAATAATTCAAGTACCAATACAAACACAGTTGAAAAAGTCATGTTACAGAATTGATGACAGAAAAAGTTGTAATAGGGGAAATCTACCCATTTTAATCCTAATAAGCGGTCGTGTTTGAATGATACTGGATAATCTAGAGTCTCCCTTGAATTTTACTAAAACCAAGTACACCAACGAGTAGAGCAAGTTTTTGTGAACATTTCTGTTTATTTTCACTTTCACTAAAAGTTATTCTATTTCTTTACCAAGCATTTAACGAAAAAATCCCAAGGGTATTCTAATCGAGGCGAATGCATTGGGCCACGCCCATTTTTCTAATATCGGCTTAGTTCTTTTTCTTCCAACACTCTGTCGAGTGTTGCCATTTGCGCTGACAGTTCAAACGAACACTCACGAAAAGTGGCATTTATAGGGAAAGTTTCCTGGCATCGCTGGCTGTGCTGCTGGTGGTGTTGACGGCCAGCCTTTGTTCTTTTGCCTTCGTCTCTCGCTCGGTTTTCTTCAGCCTTCGGTTGGAATGCAAAGTGAAAATTGAAACGTCAAACGACTTGGCGCGTTTGTTTTTTTGATGGCGCTTGCTAATTTATTACATTTTTCGGGATTATTCTTCAAGTGAGTGCCTTACTAATGATCAAAAGAACATGTTGCCGGTAGTTGGAAGCAATTTCATATCTTAAGCGCCGTGAAAAAGTAAGCGAAAGTGAAAAGTTAATTTTGGCTATATTCATTAAGCGTTTGAGGGATTCTCGTGTGTGTCACTGTGTGTGCCAACAAAATGATGAGAAGTGGTCTCGCAAAATACAAATTATGATCAAAAGTGCATTAAATGTGATCTTTTTGGCCAGTAAGTGGCATACATTTGCGTGCTTACTCGAGGCGGTGCTGTTGCTGGTAAGTTTATAGCCCAAATAGTATTTTTGGAGCTTTAATCGAGCATCAAACTCTCCATATGACGAAGATAGGTGTTTGATTGGAAAGGGTAGATTTCCCCTACTACCATAGTCACTCCTAACAGAATAATAATATTTAAGTTTTGAAATGGTTTTGAAACCAAACGAGAACGAGATTTCGAAAAAAAGTGAAAAACGTAACGTTGCATCGCCGGAATGTGTTTTAGAATGTTGTAGGGGAGGTGGGGGTAAGACGGCCAGGCGGGGTAAGACGGCCATGCGCTTGTTTCATAACTAAACATGATGAAAGTTACCCAAATATCTAATGATATTGTACAATAGGCTAAATAAGTTACCTTGAGCCACTTTTTGCAAAACAAAAAAGTAATTTGTTAACATAATTTTGATAAGTAAGAAAAAATTGCCGAAATCACCAGTGTAACGTAATATTTATCATTTGACAAAATTGTTTTGTTTATCAACTGTTTTAAAAAAAATTTGGAGCATATTACCAAGAGCTTTTCATTCCACAGTCATGATGATAATGTCCTTAACCGTATCAGATACAAATATTAGGTTTTTATGTATTTTTATCTTAGTTATCTAAGTAGCAAAAAACGGTGGCCGTCTTACCCCCGCAAGAGGAGGATGTGTCGAAAAAGCACATTTTTTTTAAATCAATACAAAGTAGGGGAAGGTGGGGCAAGACGACCATATGGGGCAAGAGGAAAAATCGCTCGTAAGGCCGTAATTTTTACAATTTTGATTATTTCCAGTATGAGGAATTGTTGCTAGCAATGCAATTAGCTGATTCTACTAACACATAACCGCCAAAACGACGTAAACGCCACAGGGCATAAGATTGGATGAAGTTTTTTTCAAAACCTAATTTCATTGAAAAAATGGGTTTTTTTATTTTGATGAATTTTGATGATTTTCAAAGTCATGACATGTTTTAAACATGTCTTTCTATCATGGGAATTCCTGAGACAGCATTCCTGAGATTTTTTCAACACCGGGACTTCCCGAATCCCACGATTTTTTTTTTAATTTTGTCCCAGGAATTCTCAAAATTGAAAAAAAAAAACAATTTTTTGCCTGGAAATTCAGATTTGGTTGTGGCAGTAGATGAACAGTTGAATACTTTGTAATTGCTAAGAAATTTATAGATTTCACATTTTTAATCAGCATTAATATGGTCTACAAGGGTATTTTTAATTTAAGAGTACAGATCCGCGAAACAGCTAGCGCTTTTAATATTTTCTATTTAATTTTTTATATTTTTGAAAATACTGGCTATTTTATATGTTAATTTTTTGTTGCTTTCGGTTAAAACAGGAACAGAACTTAATAATCAGTACACCGAGTTCCAAATTCATTGCTCTAAAATCTCCTGTGCACATTGTAGTTGCGATTTCTCTCAGTTGGTGGTAGTGACTTAAAGATAATTTGTAATTTTTTGTATGCGTAAATCATAAAAGTTCATTTTATTTGATGTCTTTTTTTGTTTTTTTTTTACATTTTAAATATTTTTTAAAAGTTTTTCTATTTTGACACAGAAAAATGATTAAAAATAAATATTGATGATAGACTTATTTAATTTGAAATCATATTGGATTACACAGAAAAAAAATCATGGTAATATTGCATCTGGGAAGGGGTACATCTTTTATGTCAGAAAAAGGTGTAATTTTACCTCTGGAAATGTGTAATTTTACCACTTTTCTGGTGTAATGTCTCATTTTCAGTCTAAATTGAGGTAAAATTACATCATAAAAGAGGTAATATTCAACCTTCCAAAATTACAGCTTCCAAACATACATTATTTTTTACTGTGTAGAGATTGCGATGCATTTTAAATTCAATGCACAAAAACGAGAAAAAAATTATTTGAATTCAATTTGGTTTCATTGGTGAATAATCAAGATACAATCAGTTCTTTTGCAATTCATTACAGAGTTTTGGAGTTCCTTTCAGCTGTGTGTTGCATCATAATCCATTTTGGAACAATTATTTATATAACTAAGGCACTAACAAGAGCTAGAAACTAAAAAAAACTTGCTAAAAGAGAAAAAAAATTATGGAATGGTTTAATATTACCTCTTTATGATGTAAATTAACCTAAGTTTATACTGTAAAAGTGGCATTACAATGAAATAGTGGTAAATTCACCCATTTTTAGAGGGAAAAACAAACTTTTTTTTTCTGACATGAAAATGTACTCATTCATTGTTATACCATGATTTAACTGTGTTGAATTCAACTTGGGCATTGCCAAATCATAATCAGACGATTAAAATTATTTCACCTAAAATCACAAGCATTTTAAATATAAATGTGAATATGTATTATTTGTCATGCCTTCACTGCCCCTGATCACATAAATGTCCCATATGCATTTTCTTCGTTTTTGAGTTATTGATGCAGTTTGGTTCAAAATCGTGTCCTCTTTCAGAAAAGCCTATAACATCCAGTACTTTGTTCTAGAAATCAGGAAGAAATCCATTTTTTGCGCAAAAACTTAACACGTAGCCTTATGCGTGGGACAAATTTCACATGCGTTTTTTTTTTTTTTTGTACTTTATGATTTATTTTTGTGCAAGCATGATTTTATATCTGGAAAATAAATTTCTGATAAAATTTGTATCGAACGATCAAGCGAATGTCTCAACAACGGCTCACAACCATTTCAGCGTTTTCTAATCAATCAATTGTAATCTGAGAAGCATATATTTACCCATGATTAAAAATTTAAATAATCATTTTATCTTCAAGTAGCATTCTCATGGTTGGCTTTGTTAAACGGACAACTCGTGACTATATTTTGAAAAAAAAAAAAACTGTAACGAAACTACCCTTATTTGGATAAAAATGCTATTGTCAAAAATTTGCAAAAAAGATTGTTTTTGTCCAAGAGGTAAATCATGCAAATAGAGTATCTTCTGAAACATTATTAATACTAAAATAGTATTTATTTCTGGCTGTCAGTTTTGAGTGACGATCTCTAAATGAAATTTTCTCGAAATATTTAATGGCATAAATAAACTCATATAATGTTGTTTAGTTTATAACATTCATATGTAATTAAATTTTTAATTGTCAAAATTCTCAGGAGTCTCCACCAAATTTTTCGGGAATCGAGAGGCTAAAAAATGGCTGATTTCCTTCGTTAACCTTTAGTTTGGAGACCACAATATAAAAAATGGTTCTGTTCAGGAAAATACTTCTAGGATGCATCTGATTACTTCTCATAAACTCTTGTTTGGTTACACCAGAAACATTTTGGAAAACATTTAGTTGTAAATTTATTACAAATCCGATAAAACAAAATCATTCGTCAATATGTCTTCATTTGCTTTCACTTAAAACCTACCAACCTTATTTCACGTTCAAATCAGCCACAATACCCGGCCAAAACTCCATTCCACGTGTTTATCGTCACCAGCCCAAAATACAAGAGTACCTCCGAGAAACCCGCTAAGCTTCTACTCTGGATTTGCCAGTAAGCAATCTGCTATTCTAATCGAAAATCCTAAGTAAATATTCGCGCAGTGGCAGTGAATAAAACACCGCCACAATCCGGGCAGCTCAGCCCATTTTACGGCGAAAACCGGAGTCTGATCTGATATGAGCAACCAAATCCACGGTCCAGAACGAGGTAACGGTCCTCCTTTTTGGGCTGAGGTAAGAGTGGTAGGAGGGGAAATTTTTTCCACTGCAGCGACGACGACAAGGATCAGGACAAGGAACAACAAAAAAGTATAAACAGTTTCTCGTGCATGCTCGCGGGAGGAAAGCGTTTTCGGTATGTAAAGCGATTTTCATAATCGTAAATACAAATAAAACCGACGAGTTTCGAAATGGTACAACATAAAACAGCACGTTACGTACACATATGTGCGGACTGGATCCGCAACAGTAAACGAAAAAGCTATCGCATTTGTTTTTATACCATTCCGGTGAACTCCCCCACGTCGATATTGCCAATTGTGGGGGCGGATGAAATTTGTAACATTTTTGGAGGTCGTTCGTGTCTCAAACTCGAAACAACAACGTTTGTCATGTGGCAACTCAGCCTGGGAAAGATTCTCAGAATTGTTGAAATTGTTCAAGTTCCTCAAATCATCCAAATAAAACTGAAATTAGATTGCAAACCACACCCACCGGAGAGAAAAGCATCATGTTTCATTTCAACATAATTGACCCCTGGTGCATCTTCCTGGAAGCTAACACCGCCAAGGGATTGTCTACCGAACCCCCGTCATCTCTCCCCTGCAATGGTGCAGGACAAACTGCTTGTGTAATTCGCTTAAGCTAACTGACAACTTCCCCCAAGACCTCTCCCCGACGGGGTCACAGAGAAAGGGCCGCTGCTGGGATTGCAGGCAGCTTTGGTTGAATTATTTAATAAAGCTAATGCTGGAACCTGAGCTAACGCTAACCAGCCGGAGCCACAACCAACAGCTGTTTGGTAGAAAGTGGAAGTTGGGGTTTTTTTATTAATTTTTTGCGCGAATTTTTTTTTTCTAAAGAAGGCAAGCCCAACAATAAAAACTGTTAACCCTCTACTGCCCAATTTTTTTATTTTTTTTTATTTTTCCCGTGTTTAGCAGGTCATTTTGAGCAACTTTTGTTTTACAAAAAACTTTACTTCTCTTGTTTTGTGTTTTTCTTGTTTCATTTTTAGTATATTAATTTGCATTAATCTTGTTAATTTCATGTTTATTTTTGATAGTATTTGGCCTATTCTACCTCCTCTTATCATTACATTTTGCCTGTTTTTTCGCTTGGTTTTCACATTTTCTGCAATAAAATGGCACCTTTATCATTTAAATTGTAAATAAATGCGTAGAGGCATAGTCTGGGTCACTAGAAAAAATTACCGATACTTCATTTTAGGTCTAGGAAATGTTAGTGAAAAACACAGCCAAAGTTGACCCCTAAAAAATGACATTTTTAAAAGCATTGGAGAAGTCACATTAAACAAGTAAAACTTCCAACCCATACATTTTCTTAAATTTTAAGAGTTCTTCTTTGCTTTTTAAAGATCAAAAATTGGTTGAAGAATGGATTTTTGGCGATTTTTTTAATCGAAGCCCGTCTATGGGCGGGGTTGGGTTGTAGAGGGTTATTTTTTTTTGTGTGAAATTTTTTTCTGAAAAAGCAAACCCTACAATCTTTCAAGCAAAAAATATCAAAAATGCAAATCGTTACAGTTATAAAAGTTACATTCGAAAATTTGCAAGATTTCAATGCAATTTTGATTTTTTTAAGTTTTAAGTCTTTCTTCGATCTGTGATCCCAAAATACAAAATTTTGAGAAATTTCAAAAGTTTTCTATTTCATTAAAAATTTAACAAACTTTATTTTAAATGGGTGATTTTCTACCAACTCACACGAAATCGGGAAAAGTTGCCCCGACCCCTCTTCGATTTGCGTGAAACTTTGATCTAAGGGGTAACTTTACGTGATTTTACGAAAAAAAAAGTGTTAAAAAAGTTGGTCGTCATTGATCATGGCCGTTCGTCGTCACCCGCGACAGACACGGACGACGAAACAAAGAGAAACGCAAAAAGTAACTTTTTCAAAACTTTTTTTTGTAAAATTGCGATAACTCGTGATTTTTATAAGCATACCCCTTATGTTTATATATCAAAATTGTTGTTATTGTCTGCTCTACAACTATGTAGAACATTATTACACTCTTAAAAATAACCTCGCAAAGTTAGAAAAACCAAGAAATTTTAAAATGAAAAAAATTGTTCTAGGTTAAAAAATAACCCTTCTGGGTCAATGTAAATTCAAAAAGTACATTAAATTGCCCTTAAAATGACATGTTCCAAAAAAAAAAAATACAGTCGAGTGTCACAAAATGGCAGTTTTTTTAAAACTTTTTTAGTGTTTTTTCGAATTCTTAGTAGGCCATCAAATCGGGCGTCTAATTCTACACAAAAGTCCCTTTGACACCAAATTTCTATCTCATCACCGTTTCAGGCTGCAAATTATTGAGAAACACCTGTTTTTCCGCATGTTCAAAAATTAAAGGGGTCGTACCGCCTCTCCGTCACGAGATATCAAAAAATGAACCTTTGATTCGTGATCAGGGACAAAAGTTACCCCTTAGATCAAAGATTCACGTAAATCGAAGAGGGGTCGGGGCAACTGCTGTGTGAGTTGGCGGAGAATTACCCAAATAGTTTACAATCTAGATCAAGTTCATGTACAAGTTCTAGCAATGAAAATGAAAATTTTAATCAATACATTTTTTTTGTTTAGATTAGATTAGATTAGATTAGATTAGATTAGATTAGATTAGATTAGATTAGATTAGATTAGATTAGATTAGATTAGATTAGATTAGATTAGATAAGATAAGATAAGATTAGATTAGATTGGATTAGATTAGATTAGATTAGATTAGATTAGATTAGATTAGATTAGATTAGATTAGATTAGATAAGATAAGATAAGATTAGATTAGATTGGATTAGATTAGATTAGATTAGATTAGATTAGATTAGATTAGATTAGATTAGATTAGATTAGATTAGATTAGATTAGATTAGATTAGATTAGATTAGATTAGATTAGATTAGATTAGATTAGATTAGATTAGATTAGATTAGATTAGATTAGATTAGATTAGATTAGATTAGATTAGATTAGATTAGATTAGATTAGATTAGATTAGATTAGATTAGATTAGATTAGATTAGATTAGATTAGATTAGATTAGATTAGATTAGATTAGATTAGATTAGATTAGATTAGATTAGATTAGATTAGATTAGATTAGATTAGATTAGATTAGATTAGATTAGATTAGATTAGATTAGATTAGATTAGATTAGATTAGATTAGATTAGATTAGATTAGATTAGATTAGATTAGATTAGATTTAAAAACGACTTTTGTGAGAATGGCAAGCCAAACATATTGCACTTCCCTCTCTCCTAATTTCTCTCCAATGTTAAACTACTGCCACACTTCAAGCGCCGACTGGCTACATTGGTACAATTGCACAAATCCCAACTTATTGCCGTCGTCTTGGTTAGCTCAACCTGTAGTTACGTTCCGTACTCCAGATCCCGGAACCCAAGAGAGGACATCATTCCCTTCTCTGATACACCACTGCAGCAGCACCCAAAGCGCATCACTTGAAGAAGCAATTACTCAAGGGAAAGTACTTTCAGATCTACCCTCCAACTCGGGCGGTTTTTGCCCAGCGCAGGAACCGCTTTCTGCGTGTCTTGTTATGCAAGGTTAGGTCATGACAGGAGACAACATCCTGGCTTCTGGTTCGGCTGCTTTTACGAAGGTTGGGCAGCTTCTGCTTGGAAATTCAAGCTGCGAAGTATAAACATGTTTTCGCTCACTTTTTCACATTCTTGCACCAAATTGCCATGTTTATGCTACTAGTTTGCAACCGATGCATTAGAATCTTACTCTAGAGGCAGTGATGGAAACTTGAAAAGAAATGCAAATTTGTTTGCACATTTAAGTTCAACAAAAAATCAGGCATTCTGGCAACACTGCCTACAAATAAGATGCACTTTTGAGGCCACCCTCTCCAGCGGGGAGTAAAAAAGTGTCCTTGCTAAAGTTTCTGATTCTGGAGACGATGGGGTTGGGCTTGTGTGGTGTGCATCACTATATTACGGGATAGTGGCTTCTATCCACTCAGAGAGTCGTCTTCGCTATGCTCCCCCTCACAAACTACTGCTCGGACCAAGAGTGCATATTTGCATAATATCACTTTCATTCCATTATCATTTTCTGCACTTGCAGTGCTGCACTCGCTGGGTGCAGTTTGTTGGAAGAAGTAATTGGTCAGAGGTTCTTGTTTTCTTTAAAAAAAATTATTTAATTTCATTAAAAAATGCAGTCATATTTACTCCAATTTATTTTTATTTTTATCACTCATTAAAAAAAATCACCACTTCAGTGTAATGTTTATAACATATCTTTAAAAAGAACGTTACTTGATCCTTCCTGACATTCACATAGTAAATACATTCAGTCAAAATAGCATCTTTCACTCTTGACATGTTTAAAAGATAATGCTTCATTACTTATTTCTAAACATTTTTTTTTTCAAAAATTTAAAACTCCTAAAAAATGCTTCTTTATTAATTTTTGATTTTTTTTTCAATGTTTTAGGGGACAACAACCCGAATCTTTTGTGCCATAGAGAAGTACGGCCAAGAATTTTGCCGCCGAGCTAAGAAAGAATAATAATTCTTTTTTTATAAAATTGAAATCTTTGAATTTTGACTCTCGAAAAGTACTTAACAGTAATTTTTAAAGAGTGCACTGTTTTAGAGATATGGCTACTTAAAGTTTGATTTAAACTAAAAATTTGTGCCCAATATTTATTTCCAAAAGTTCAGAAATTTCCTAAAATTTAGCCTGAAAAATGTTAAAGATTTGACCTCTGTTTGCTTTGTTTGCTGAAAAAATAACAGAAAAATTTAAGTTTTCAACGAACTTCTATTGCCAATATCTTAGCAACTAAGGATCCAATTTTCAATGTTAAAAATTGAAACATTTGTGAAACTTTCTGGTCTCTTAGAAAAAATATTTTGAAAACTATGGAATGATGACTAACCTTCAAAAAGGCCAAATATTCAATATTACTCCATATTGGTTAAACGATTATTGATACATTTATAACCAAATGATGGCTTTTGAAACTGTATACAAATTTTACAAATTGAGATACATTTTGTAATACTTGTTTGAAATTAATGATAATCAAGCTTTTAATATTAAATTATTTTTTTTAAATTAAATCAGTATGTTGATTTCATTAGACCTCGAATTTTTAAAATGATGTTTTGATATTTAGTTTCAATTTATATTAAAATGATAGCAAATGCCTTCCGTAACATTTGTTCATAAGAGAGAAGTTTAAATCGGGGTAACATTAAAATCCGGGGTACCTTTAACCCTCTACAACCCAACCCCGCCTTTACGCGGGCTTCGATTAAAAAAATCGCCTGAAATACATTTTTCAAAAATTTTTGATCTTTAAAAAGCATTGAAAAGAAGAACTGTTAAAATTTTAGAAAATTTATGAGTTGGAAGTTTTACTTGTTTTATGTGACTTTGCCATTTTTTTTAAAATGGCCTTTTTTTAGGAGTCAACTTTGGCTGTGTTTTTTACTAACATTTCCTATTTTTTTAGTAAAAAGAAGTATGCAGTATTTTTTCTAGTGTCCTAGACTATACCTCTAAACATTTATTTACAATTTAAACGATAATGGTATCGTTCTATAGAAGAAAATGCGAAAAACAAGCAAAAAATTAAAAAAGTGACTGTAAAAACATGAAAAAATTAGATAGGCAAAATGTAATGATAAGAGGAGGTAGAATAGGCCAAATACTACCAAAAACAAACATAAACTAAACAAGATAAATGCAAATTAAAATACTAAAAATTAAACAAGAAAAACATAAAACAAGAGAAGTAAAGTTTTTCGTAGGACAAATGTTACCTCCTAAACACGGGAAAAATAAAAAAAATATGAAAAAAATTGGGCAGTAGAGGGTTAATACGTCAAAGTGTTCATTTGAAAAAAAATAAAAAATAATACGAGCGAAATGCCTTTGAACTAGAGGGTGACGATTCTCGAGATTTTCAATTTCCCGGGAATCGAGAGTTGTATTTTGCTATTTCCCGGGAATTCCCGGGACCCGGGATTTTTTTTTAAACTATGCAATAGTGCCAATAGTTTAACAGAAATGTAATAAATTTGTTCAGTAACAAAAAGCAAAGTAATCCACTTTAACGACCCCCGGGTCTTTTGTGGTCTCTGTTGCAAGTTTCTGCTCATTTCTAGGCGTCCGAAGGTTATGTGTGGTGAGTCACTCAAAACCTCTTTTACGCAAATGGACCGACGTTTTACTTCCCCATCCGATAGAAGGCGTGGTCAGGCAAATCTCGTCTCGAAAAATGCCACCGGGTCCGTCTGGGATTGAACCCAGGCCATACTGAGATTCAGAGGCTACCACGCTAACCACTAAACCACCGGACCCATGTGATGTGTAACATGTGATGTTATAAACTAATTCAGTTACAATTAATTCAAACTTATTCAATGAAACGTTAATTTAAGTAGCCTCGTTTTATAGTTCACAGTTCTACATTTTGAAATATTTTTTTCTGAATTCTGAAGCTTTTTGCATGAACTTGTTATTAAATTTTAAAAATTTAAAATTAGCTTATATATAATTTCCCAGTATCTTTATTTTTGCAATTTTATAAAAAAACGACTCAAAACAACAATTTAAAATTGTTTTTCCTTCTTGGGCCAACTGTAAATATAAAATGAAGAAACATTAACAGTTATCCGGAAATCCAGAATTTTAACAATTGGCGGACCTAAACATTACAAAGATTTGCAGAGTTTTTTTTCCAAAATGTTATTTAATATTGAGGTTGATGCTAAACCCAATACTACTATTGACATCAAAAAGGAAATTACCATGATACAGCGAAATTAACTTACATAGAATAAAAAAAAACAAAATTATAAGGTTTGCTAGGCCCGAGAGATGATATAGAAAATGGACTTATTTTAAAAATGCTTTTCCTTCTTAGAAATAATAAATTGAAATAATATTTTAAAAAAA
Source organism: Culex quinquefasciatus (assembly GCF_015732765.1). Lineage (NCBI taxonomy): Eukaryota > Metazoa > Arthropoda > Insecta > Diptera > Culicidae > Culex > Culex quinquefasciatus. The sequence continues at coordinate 171,123,634 of NC_051862.1, read as the reverse complement.
CTTGAGTTTTTCATTTCTGGGGTGTACCTGCAAAGTATGCTTCAATGTAACTTTTGTTTACACTCAATTATAGTTATTGGAATTTTTTGACAAGTTAAAATTTACACTTTCTAAATAAGAAGATTATAAAAGCATTGGTTTATTCGAACTTAAATATCGATCATTGTACACTCAATGTTCTGGACAATATCGATTTTTTCAAAAGGTTTTCTGATTGGTTTATATAATTTGGCTTTCATATTTATAAGAATAAAATTTCCCGGGAGTCTCGACCAAATTTCCCGGGAATCGAGAGGTCCAAAAATGATCGATTTCCCGGGATTTTCTTCCCGGGAATTCCCGCTCGTCACCCTCTACTTTGAACCATACCGGAATTTGAAGAGAAATGTTCAAACTACCTCAAGGAGATGTTTTTAACAGTTTGTTCACTTATTATATACTTAAATGTTATTAAATAAGATTTTTTGAAAAAAAATCTCATAGTTCCATGATATCTTAATGAAAGAAAGTTCAAATTGAAAAACAAATCTCATTTTAAATGTCCAGAAACCAGAAATTAAAAAAATGCAAAGATCTAATTTTAAAACTTTTTTTTTCTTGTTCTAAATGACCAAATTTCCTCTCTGGGTTATTTCAGATTCGGAAAGTACATCAAATTTCCCATAAAATTACATGTCACAGGATTTTTGACAGTTTAGTAACGAGAAATGGCTGCGATTTTAAAATTATCTTTTTAACTTTATTTTTATGGAAAATACGTTTTTCGGAATTTACGGTTTCGAGCTACAAATGACTGCAAACGTGTCTTAGTAAAAATCCTGAAAATCGAAAGGGTCGTACTGCCCTTCCGTCATGAGTTATCGAAAAAATGGACCTTGGATTCGTGATCATGGACCTAAATTACCCGTTAGAACAAAGTTTCACGGTAATCGAGGAGGGGTCGTTGCAACTGCTGTGTGAGTTGGCGGAGAATGACCCACATATAAATGGGCTTTTCAACAAATTATCAAAATTTACTTGAGCCACCATGCGCCTTCTCCCATGATTTTGACAAATATGATTTTTGTGAAAATCGATGAAAATGGCCATTTTTAAACCACACGGCGAAGGCCACTCTTACGACCAAATAAAAAAATCCGGGTTTTAAAAAAGTTGCCTTTCAAATTGATTTTTTTGTGGTGTTTGTGAACTTACATTTACCAAGTCACATGAAATTTAATCCATGCAACAAAAACTTGTGAACCACTGTAAAATCTTAAAAGAACGCAATATGGCACCCCCCAGCAAAGATCCCGCGAGGACATTCTCAGAGAGCCATGCTGCTTCGTGTCCTCAGAGCTGTTTCCTCCATCATAACCTTAGAACTTGCCAGCAAGAAAGTGTGAATGAGGCAAAACAGACCTCTGTGTGTCTGTGTATGTGTGTGTATGTGTGTCAGCAGAGCAGCTCATCATCATCGCTTGTTGGTGGCGGCTAGAAGAAAGTGGCCAGTTGTTTTGTGTGTGTGTGTATAGTTTGTGTACAAGGCCAACACCATGCTGTGCGGCACTTGTGTGAAATATAATCCACTTTTCGCCAAATTGCTTTAAACTCTAATCGAAAAAGTGCCGGCAAAAGTTCATTATTGCACCAAAACTGGCAAGATGTTGCGACAACGGCCGGGACGTGCTAAGCCACGAAGAGGCAGCTGGTTTTTTTTTGGGTTGTTGTTGGGAGACTTACTGTGTACTCATTTTCAAGAAGTTGCAAGTTGTTACTTTGTGCATGGTTTTATGATTGGTGCAAAATGCAAAGAAAAGTTATTTTGCGTGAGCTTTTCTTTGAAAATGCTGTAAATTTTTGTAAAGTTTTCTTAAATTGTTCACATCAACATCACATCAAAAAATAGGGTCATCTGTTTGTTCTGTACCACATCAGATGATGTTATTTCCACCCTCCAAAAAAAACGGTAGGAGTCTCGTGAAAAATTACATACATCCCGCAAGAATCACAAAGATAAAAAAAAAATGTTTTCCCCACCCCTCTACTCAAGCGACGAACGCAAATTCCGGGTTTTCCGAATGTTACCAATGTCAATTGCAGGCGAATAAAAATGCCACCAACTTTTGTTACACAGGCCGCGCGACAAGCACGTGGTTTCCGTAACACCTCCCCCCCCCACCACGTGTCGACAATGATGTAGCGACAACGACGCCGTGTTGGGGCAAAATTGATGTCAACAAGTTTTTTTGTGTTGTTCTTCCGCGCTCGTTCATTCATTCTTTTCATTCATTGGAACACATAAATTTACAGCGAGTTTGTGCTTGGAGGCCAAAGGCAGGAGGGTAGGAGGAATGTCATGGGATCATCCCTGGTCGTTTGGGGTACGGCATCGTGAAACAGCGAAAGATGATTGGTGATTTGAAAGTTTAGCCTGAAATGGTGGCATTCAGTGGTGATAATGGATATTGTGGGGAAAGTTTAAATTTGAATGCCTGTTGTACTTGACTGTGGATGATGTTGTGATATCATTCAATGTTCTTTGGAGAATTAGGGAATGCGAAGGTACAAACAGAGAAATGTTGGAATTTCGAGTACAGTCCGCAATCGATTTTATTTTGGATTTTTGGATTGTGCCGTTGAACTAAAATATGACCCAAAAAATATTTATAAATGATATTAGATAGCGAACAAAATGGCGTTGAAATATTGAAAAAATGCAATTGGCAATTAAAATAATCAATCAACCAAAAACGATTCCATGATTCGATTTTTAGAAATTCCTAAGAAACCAACGCATAATCATGTCTGAACTGTACTTGAAATCAAATTTATAAAATGTGTCTTAAAGAGAAGCTTAAGGTGTATTTGGGTCTAGCTCATTTCCCCGAATGACACTTCCCCGAATGCCATTCCCCCGAAAATCATTTCCCCTAATTGACCACATCCCCGAATACCACTTCCCCTAATCGGCCACATCCCCGAATGCCATTTCCCCGAATATCATTTCCCTTAATCGGCTATATCCCCGAATGCCATTTCCCCTAATCGGGCATTTCCCTGAATGCCATTTCCCCGAAGTGACACTCACGCCAATTGCCGTTTATTTAAATTTAAATTTTCCCGAATTGTCATATCCCCTTATCATCATTTTCGCTAAAGCCTTTTTCCATGACTAACAGTTATTTTCTTTATCAATTTTACCGAACAAACAGCTTTTTCGGGTATGCTGTTGATTAAATGTTGTTAATTGGGTAGTAAAGCCCTTTATCAATTTTTATGAACAACGGTAAGAAACACGATTAAAAACCATTTCTGATAACTTTTTTTTTTCATTTTTATTCAAAAAAAAAGTTATTGACAAGACAACATTTTTTCGATGGATCAACTATGCTCTCCTTGGAACGAGCTGTCAAGTAGGACATTTTCTGTCAAGAAGGGCCGTGAAAGTTAATTTTTAAAAATTGAATTAAAAATCCATTTTAATTCCTTTGAGGTCGTTTAAATGGTCATTGTACTCAGAAAAATAAGCTTTATCGTTGTGAACAATAATATCACAAATTTAAGCTGAATTTTAGGACCCAATTATAGGACCCAATTACAGTCCAGTCTCGATTATCCGAAGTTTCGATTATCCGAAGTAAAATTTTTCCTAGGCCTTCGGATAACCGAGTCTGGACTGTACTAGATTTTTTTTTTGTTCAATTAACATTTGTATTCAACAACATAATTAGATGTTGTTTTTGAGAAATTTGCAAGGAAATTTGTCTTTTTTCAAATTTTGTTCAAGAACCCAAAAATCGAACCAATAGGTACTTAAGGCTGGTACAAATTTTATTTAAAGTTTTTGTTGATTATACTATTCGCCAAATCCCAAACCAATGTGAATAAAATGATCAGTTTGAACGGGGCTCTGTACTACGAAAATCGCGCGGTATGTTTTTTTGAATCATAAAATATAACAAAACTTCTATTGCATTATTATTATCATGTCTATAAGAAAAAAGTATTTGTTTTGAGAATATATAAAAAAAAAGTCTGTAACAATATTCATTGTATTTGAATGAATAGTACCAAACCTTTCAACACCCCTTCCCCCCTAAAATGCTACGTCTGTTCTGAATGAAGCCAAAAAGAAAGTTGATCATTCAAGGCCAATACGAACCTTTCAAGAAATATTATATTCAGTTTGATGTGATAAAAATTTACATCACATTTTTTCTTATAAAATGCTATTTCCCCGATCGCGGTCAAGCGGAAATGCCCGGTGCCCAGGAGCGCGCGCGCTCCGGGGCACCGGGTATTTCCGCTAGACCGCGTTCGGGGAAATGGCATTCAGGGAAATGACTATTCAGGGATATGACTAATCGGGTAAGTGGCATTCGGGATTGTGGCCCATTCGGGAAAATGGCATTCGGGGATGTGGACGATTAGGGGAAATGGCAAATTCGGGTAAATGGAATTCGGGGAAATGACTATTAGGGAAAGTGTCTTTTCGGGGAAGTGGCATTCGGGGAAATGTCCCTTCGGTAATATGGGTTTCGGGGAAATGTCATAGATTCGGTGTATTTCACTTTTGGGGCAATAACTGTCAATGATGGTTCTAAATTCAGGGTCCAGAAATAGTAAATTGAAATGAAAAAATATCAATAGGGGAAATATACCCTTTGGAATCAAACACCTGTCTTCGTCATATGGAGAGTTTGATGCTCGATTTAAGCTCCAAAAATACTATTTAGGCCATAATCTCACCAGCAACAGCACCGCCTAAAGTAAGCACGCAAATCTATGCCATTTACTGGCCAAAAAGATCAAATTTAATGCACTTTTGATCATAATTTCTATTTTGCGAGACCATTTCTCATCATTTTGGTGGCACACACATCCACACAGAGTTTAACTGCTTAACGATAGTCGCCATCAATATCTTTTCACTTGCGCTAACGATTTCAAAGCGCTTAAGATATAGAATTGCTTTCAACTACCGGCAACATGTTCTTTTGCACATTAGTCAGTCACTCACTTGAAAATAATCCCGAAACATGTAAATAATTAGCAAGCGCCATAAAAAAAAACAAACGCGCCAAGTCTTTTGCCGTTTGAATTTTGACGACCCATTCCAATCGAAGGCCGAAGAAAACCGAGCGAGAAGCGAAGGCAAATAAAGAACAAAGGGTGCCCACCAACACCACCAGCAGCGCCTGTTGGAGTGAACCAGTGATACCAGGAAATTTTCTCTATAAACGCTACTTTTCGTGAGACTCGCTAAAAATTTCATCAATTGTGGCAGCACTAAGCAGTCCCAAAAGAGCACTGGAAGAAAAAAAGAACTAAGCTGAAAATAGGAAAATGGGCGTGGCCCAATGCATTCTACTGATTAGAATACATTTGGGAAATATTTTTTTGAAATGCTTGTAAAAGGAACAGAATAACTTTGAGTAAAAGTGAAAATAAACAGAAATGTTCACAAAAAAATGCTCTACTCGTTGGTGTATTTGGTTTAAGTAAATTTCAAGGAACACTCCAGATAATCCAGCATCATTCAAACACGACCGCTTATTAGGTTTAAAATGGGCATATTTGCCCTATATGCAAAACGCTTCTACAAACATCACAAAGAAAACCATTTTTTGATTGAAACATTCTGAATCAAGATTTGAATGTTTTTCTAAAACAAACATGGCCGCCAAATGGCCGATCGGGAATGATACCTTTCAGAGCCTTAACGGAATTGTTTACGTTTTTAAAAGAGCAATTTAAGCTTGAAACATATATTTTGAAATACTTTTTGACCTTCTTAGATATCAGTGAAACTTCATTTGTTTTTCTAGAGATGGCGTCTTAGGCTAAGCTTGGGTCAATCAGTTTTCAGCATTTTTGTATGGCTCTATTTCACCTCCCATACCCAATTTACCCCTGATGACGGAACTTGTTAATATCTTCTGTATAATAATATTATTTTTATTTAAATATTTCGTTCACATTTTATTTTATTATTTTATTATAAAATTTCATATTTTTTCGTATTTAGCAACAAGTGTCACATTGCTCTACAAAGTTATAGAGCAGGCAAAAACGATAAATATAAGGATTTGTTTGTATTTTTAACGAGTTATCAGATTTTTATTCATTTTTTTGGCTAAAATTTTGTGGGGGACGACCAAAACAGTCATTTTGCAGCATTGGTTCGTCCTTTCTAGTCTTAAAACAATTTTAGCAGTGCATATATGTAAATCTTTATCTTGAGATGACATTTTCTGATCGATTTGTTGTTTTTAGCAAAGTTGCAGTATGATTATAACTAAGACTATTCATTTAATAAAAATTTGTATTCTCTAAAAAAAAAAAATCCAACAACATCTACTTCACCTTAAAATTTTGATACCTAAATCAACCATCATTTTTTTTTTTGATTTGTTTGATGGGACACGAAAAAACATACTTTGAGCCATAGTGCATGATGGTACGAATTATTTTATAAAGTAAGGCAACTTCTGCTGAGCAATTCTCTACAAAATCGATCTTTTTTTTAGTTTTAATTTTTGTATTTTTTAATCCAGCTGAAACTTTTTTGGTGTATTCGGTATGCCCAAAGAAGCCATTTTGCATCATTAGTTTGTCCATATAATTTCTCATACAAATTCGGCAGTTTCCCATTCATAAATGATGTATGAGAATTCAAAAATCTGTGTATTTTGAAGGAATTTTTTGATCAATTGGGTGCCTCCGGCAAAATTGTAGGTTTGGACTATGGACTACACTGAAAAAATATGATACATGGTAATTTTTTTTGGTGATTTTTAATTTCACTTTTTGTCACTAAAACTTGATTTGGAAAAAACAACTTTTCAGAAATTTCCAGAATGGGCAAAAAATCTTTGATCGAGTTATAATTTTTTGAATCAATACTGATTTTTTCAAAAAATCGAAATATTGGTCGCAAAAATTATTCAACTTCATTTTTCGATATAAAATCAAATTTTCAATCAGAAATTACTTTAGTGAAATTTTGATTTAGTGCACCGTTTTCAAGTTATAGCCATTTTTAGGTAACTTTTTTCAAAATAGTCGTCGCAGTTATTCATTTTTATTAATTTTTAAATTAAATATTAAAAAAACTGAGAAAATTCTCTATATTTTGTATTTTTGAACATTGTTGATACGACCCTTAGTTGCTGAGATATTGCCATTCAAAGGCTTTAAAACAGGAAAATTCATGTTTTCTAAGTCTCACCCAAACAATCCACCAGCAACTAATGGTCCAATTTACAATGTTTAAATATGAAATTCGTGAAATTTACCGAACCCTCCGAAAACAAATATTTTCAATTTTTTTAAATCAAGACAAACATTTTAAATAGGCCAAACATTCAATATTATGCCCTTTTGAATTGTAAGTCTTGTTTAAAAAAATAAAAACATTATTTTCGAAAATATCGGAAAATTTCATGAATGTTTCACATTTCACAAGTTAGCTTTAAACATTTTATTTCAACATTTTGTCAATCATCGTGTTATTTAAATCGATCATGACTGAGTAAGGGTTACTTATTTTAATTTAATTAATTTGTTCCGAGCCTGTTCGGTTCATTGCGTTCAGCGATCAATGTTTGTTTATCGTGGTAAAAATTATCGTTTCCATACTCGACAAATGAAACGCATCGACATAAAATCAATTAAGTCCACCCCCCAGAGCTCTTTTCACAAGAAATCCGAAATAAATACCACATTTGGAAACATTATTGCTCTGTAATAACTTTGTACCCCTTCCCCCTTCCCCATTGGTCAGCCTTTCGGGGCTCTGCCCAGCAGTACAAATAATTCATTCCGGTCTCATTGCCGCCGAGGCAGAGAACACTTTCCACCCCGTTAGGTTTTTATCACGCCCCCGCGCTCGTTCGCAACTCATTGATTGCACTGGCCCATCTCGTAATCAAATTAAGTGCACTGCCAATAAACATTAACAACGAAGCTTTGCGTTCGTTCGTACGTCCACTCGCTCGCGATAAATTGTATCTACTTGTATGCCCTCGTGACTGAATATCAATTGATCGTGATTGCTTTCCTGGGAAAAAAGCCATCCCCTCCTTCATGGACACTCTGTTACCTCACCCTTCATGGGCACCTTTTTTTGGGAGTTGCTACCAACCATAATTAATATTGCATAAATGCATAATCAAAATAATGTGGGATTGATCCATACTTTTACAGTAGCTCTTTGTTCTAGAATTTATTTGAAGATGCTTCAAAAATTTAAATTATTACAAAATACTTAAAAATCATCGAATAAATAAAAAAAACAAATAAAAAAAAATTCTTTAAAAAATAAATCTGTTGCTGACATATACGAAAAAAACATTATATTAACTTACTTTCATTTTATCAACCCTATCACACTACACACACATACTTGTGGCCGCTTGCGCTCCATTTAGCTGCAACACCATTTAATTTCAATGATGGGATACATGATAATTAATATTTTCCACCAACAGGGGGAAGGAGTGCACCATCGCGACGATCCGGCCATATTAAAAAAGCTACGATAACGAAGTGTAAACAACCAGTTTCCAGCACCCCACCCCCCCTTTCCCACCCCGGGGATTACCCTGACTGGTCAACCCTTCAAACCGGTGAAAGCACTTCCGGTCGGCTACCGCACACCCGGATGGAAAAGCTTTCACTTCGTTTTCTTTCTCGTTTTGCATATGGGGGAGCGTCCATAAATTGGGGAACAATAATTAATTTAATTTACCTGCCGTAACAAGGCGGAGCAATTTCTAGCCCTTGGAGAGCACATCTACAAAGGATAAAAAACTGTGGTTTAGTTATAAGCTTTTTCTCTTTCTTTCCCCTTTCCTTTGCAATTTTAGTGAGTTTTTTTTTTTTAATTTGCAAAAGAACTGATTGTATCTTGATTATTCACCAATAAAACTGAATTGAATTGAATAATTAATTTAAAAAAAAATGTAAATTTCTTGCATACTTAAACATAAATGTATGTATGCAGCAATTCCCCACGAAAACAGCATGGAAAAAAACAAAAGTGCTCGAATCGGGCTCAAAATTTTTCTGGGGGTTCCCTAGCCGAAATAATTAGACTCGTATTTTTTTGTTTGGCCATTAGGGTGACCTACGCCGTGTTAGGGTGGTCTGAAAAATGGCCATTTTCGTCGATTTTCGCAAAAACCACTTTTTTTGAAAAATCATAACTACTCGCCATTTTAACCGATTTCAATTGTCTTATACGCAAATGATAGGTGATAAGTTGGCCTTTCAAAGAAAAATAGTAAGAAGTTTCAAAAATCTAGCCTAACATATGAAAAGGGCGTATGAAACTTTAAAATGCCGTTTTGGCGGTGTCTGGACCAAAGAGCCTATGTCTGGAAATATTTTTATCGGATTCCCCGGACATTTTTACATAACATACTAAAAAATGGGAGGAGTTCATTAACAGGATTCCGAGATTTGATTTTTTGAAAATAAAATCCGTGTTTTTTGACGCGCCGCGCGCAAAAACCGGAGAATGACGAAATTGGCAAAAAAAACAACTTTTTTCACTAAAACTGCGATAACTTTAAAATTTCAGCGATGACCTATACATGTCTGGGTACCAAAATTTTCGTAATTAAAAGACGCAACTTTTGATACCCAGACATGTAGAGGTCATCCCAAATTTTGAAGTTATCGCAGTTTTAGTGAAAAAAAATGATTTTTGGCCAATTTCTTTCTGGAAAAAGATGCAGAGTTTTTAAAAGAGGCATTTCAGAATAAGTGCTGAAAATTATATTTCTTGCCAACACTGCCAGTACTTCGGTAGATATTTCTAAATATTATTTTTTAACGTACAGTTAAACCTCGCATATGCAACTCATATGGGGGTTTCTTATGCGAAGCACGCATATGCGAGGTACAGAGCTTATGGGATTTTGGCTATATGGGAGACATGGCCTATATTTTTGTAAAAAATCATCTTAACTATACAAATTTATAGTGTTTTGGAATCGTTATGAAGTCAGCTATACAGCTATACCAAATTTACAAGGTTTACGATGTTCTAGGTCATCAGAAACTTCCTCAAGTTAAGGCCTATGTGTTCACCGCCGTACAAGTATGAGGTAGGCGATTGTGACTTTGGTTTTTGACCTCAGATCATATCCGGATAGCCTCAGGGAGGTTCAGGGACTAGTCTACCGATATGTGGTGATGTTCTGGGTCTTCTGTACAGTCCCGGGAGTTACGCCCGGTGGGTCTACCACCGTAACAAGATAGAGGTCAGTGGTTTTTGACCTCAGATCATATCCAGATAACCTCAGGGAGGTTCAGGGGCTAGTCTACCGAAGTGTGGTGATGTTCTGGGTATTCTGTAGAGTCCCGGGAGTTAAGGCCGATGGATCTACTGCCGTAACAAGATAGAGGTCGGAGGTTTTTGACCCCAGATCATATCCGGATAGCCTCAGGGAGGTCCGGGGACTAGTCTACCGATATGTGGTGATGTTCTAGGTCTTCTGTAGAGTCCCGGGAGCTACGGCCGATGGGTCTACCGCCGTAACAAGATAGAGGTCGATGGTTTTTGACCTCAGATCATATCCAGATAGTCTCAGGGAGGTTCAGGGACTAGTCTACCGATATGTGGTGATATTCTAGGTCTTCTGTAGAGTCCTGGGAGTTACGGCCGATGAGTCTACCGCCGTAACAAGATAGAGGTCGGAGGTTTTTGACCTCAGATCATATCCAGATAGACTCAGGGGCTAGTTTACCGATATGTGGTGATGTTCTGGGTCTTCTGTAAGATCCCGGGAGATACGTCCGATGGGTCTACCACCGTAACAAGAATGAGGTCGGTGATTTTGACCTCGGATCATATCCGGATAGCCTCAGGGAGATCCGGGGACCCTACTCCCGGTACTCTACAGGTAGACTAGTCCCCGAACCTCCCTGAGGCTATCCGGATATGATCTGAGGTCAAAAACCTCCGACCTCACTTGTTACGGCGGTAGATCCATCGGCCTTAACTCCCGGGACTCTACAGAATACCCAGAACATCACCACACATCGGTAGACTAGCTCCTGAACCTCCCTGAGACTATCTGGATATGATCTGAGGTCAAAAACCATCGACCTCTATCTTGTTATGGCGGTAGACCCATCGATCGTAACTCCCGGGACTCTACAGATCTGGGGTCAAAAACCACTGACCTCTATCTTGTTACGGCGGTAGATCCATCGGGCTTAACTCCCGGGACTCTACAGAATACCTAGAATATCACCAAACATCGATAAACTAGCCCCTGAACCTCCCTGAGACTATTTGGATATGATCTGAGGTCAAAAACCACTGACCTCTATCTTGTTACGGCGGTAGACCCACCGGGCGTAACTCCCGGGACTCTACAGAAGACCTAGAATATCACCACATATCGGTAGACTAGTCTCTGAACCTCCCTGAGGCTATCTGGATATGATCTGAGGTCAAAAATCACTGACCTCTATTTTGTTACGGCGGTAGACCCATCGGTCGTAGCTCCCGGGACTCTACAGAATACCCAGAACATCACCACATTGGTAGACTAGTCCCCGGACCTCCCTGAGGCTATCCGGATATGATCTGGGGTCAAAAACCTCCGACCTCTATCTTGTTACGGCAGTAGATCCATCGGTCTTAACTCCCGGGACTCTACAGAATACCCAGAACATCACCACACTTCGGTAGACTAGCCCCTGAACCTCCCTGAGGTTATCTGGATATGATCTGAGGTCAAAAACCACTGACCTCTATCTTGTTACGGTGGTAGACCCACCGGGTGTAACTCCCGGGACTGTACAGAAGACCTAGAACATCACCACATATCGTTAGACTAGTCCCTGAACCTCCCTGAGGCTATCTGGATATGATCTGAGGTCAAAAATTACTGACCTCTATTTTGTTATGGCGGTAGACCCATCGGTCGTAACTCTCGGGACTCCTCAGAAGACCCAAAACATCACCACATATCGGTAGACTAGTCCTTGAACCTCCCTGAGGCTATCCGGATATAATCTGAGGTCAAAAACCAAAGTCACAATCGCCTACCTCATACTTTTACGGCGGTGAACACATAGGCCTTAACTTGAGGAAGTTTCGGATGACCTAGAACATCGTAAACCTTGTAAATTTGGTGTAGCTGTATAGCTGACTTCATAACGATTCCAAAACACTATAAATTTGTATAGTTAAGATGATTTTTTACAAAAATATAGGCCATGTCTCCCATATAGCCAAAATCCCATAAGCCCTGTACCTCGCATATGCAACTCTTGCGACAAAACCGAATCAGGTGGAATGACTCGTATATGCAAAGTTGCATATGCGAGGCGCTCTTATGCGAGGTTTGACTGTAATAAGGAAGCAACCTAGCAAAATGGTGTCTTAGGAAGAAAAAAACTACAAATATTTCGTTAAAATCAAACTTTCGGTGGCAATTTGGTGGCACTATCTTGAAAACGGAACCCTTTATCAAAAAATCTGTACAGTATTTTTCGATTGCAAATGCAATTTTACATAAAAAGTTGAGGTAAAATTTTGTTTTGGTATAAAATTTCGATTTTTTTCAAAAATCATATTTTTTCAAAAATTCATAATTTGGCGGCAGATTTTTTTACCATACTTCTCTATAGCTCAAAAGTTGCGGGTTTCCCTTAAAACATATCAAAAAATCTCGAAAATAAAAAATACGTATTTTGGGAAATTGAGTTTTTGTGAAAATGCTAACTAAAAAATCGGCATTTTTTTCTTCCGTGTACTCATTTTTTTCTCAATAGTCCTTAACAATACCTACAACTTTGCTGAAGACACCAAATTGAACATTAAATTCACTCAAAAGTTACAGCTGTTTAAATATTTACGTTCCATTTTTGTATGCTAAAAAAATTGTATGGAGACTTGTATTGGTGAACCAACGACACAAAATAGCTTCTTTGGTCATAGGGAAGGCCCACACAAAGTTAGAACCAAATAAAAAAATACAAATGAAATTCATTTCTGATTTTAGTAGAGAGTTGCTCACTTAAAAAAACGTTACTTAATCCACCTTTAGGTGGTTGGTGCCTTCCTCATATTCATAAAGTCAATACATTCAGTAAAAATAGCAACATTCCCCCTTAACATGTTTAACAAATCAACTTTATTACTCATTTCTTTTAATATGGTTCGCAGACCATCAATATTTCTGGCTCATCGGTAAAGTCTGATAAAAAACCCTATCCAACGATAGTTCACATGGAAGATTCAGACAATATTTTTATCCCAATATCTGAAAACCGACCTCTAAAAAATGTATAAATAACACTTAAGTGCCAATAACTTTTAATAGGATTGTCAGATCCTTGATGTTTTAGGTTCATTTGAAAAGTCTTTCGATTATCTAACTAACGATGGGTTGCATGATGGTCCTGGACATCATTTTTACTGAAATATCTGAGATCCGGCCTCCAAAAAGTGTATAAATAACACTTAAGTGCCAATAACTTTTGATAGGGTTGTCAGATCCTTGATGTTTTAGGCTCATTTGAAAGGTCTTTTTAATACCTTTCTGAAAATGTATTACATGACAGGTTTTCTTACAAAAACCACCCTTTTTAGAATCTTCCGGACATACGCCAAAATCGTTTTTTTAGCATAACTTTTGAAGTACTTAACTAAACTTGCTGATTTTAAATAGAGACCTATGGGACCCCAAGATGGATCGAATGAGACTAAAATGGTCAAAATCCGTTCATCCAGTCCGGAGATAATCGAGTGACAATTTTTTTGTCCACCCACCTACACACATACACATCCACACAGACATTTGCTCAGAACATGATTCTGAGTCAATAGGTATACGTGAAGGTGGGTCTACGAGGTCAAATTAAGAAGTTCATTTTTCGAGTGATTTTATAGCCTTTCCTCAGTAAGGTGAGGAAGGCAAAAATATGTACAAATTTATAAATTGCTCGTTTCCAAAAATCATCATAAATTAAATTTGATAAAACTGAAGTACAAACATGATGTTTTTCGACAAAATAGCAACATTCCCCCTTAACATGTTTAACAATACAACGTTATTACTCAATCTTTCTGGCGCTTCGGCAAGGCCTGATAAAAAACCTCTCCAACAATAGTTCTCATGGAAGATCAAATTAAGAAGTTCATTTTTCGAAGGATTTTACAGAAAGGCGAGGAAGGCAAAACAGAAAAATCTGTTTAGTTGAGGTTAAATTTCTTGTACATTGCCATGAATTAGTGGACTAGGTATCATCGATTATCACAATTCAAGAACCTTGAACAAATCTTAGTTTTTTTAAAATTATTTTTAAAGAAGGCGCAGTTTGACTTAGAATAAATATTTTTTTTTGTGGAAACATGCATGAAAATTCTCTAAAATATAAAAAAAGTCATAAAAAAGTCATTTGTAGAAAAAAAAATCTTAAAACAATTCGTAAGTTAAGGTCGACCTCTCGTCGAGCACGCCTGAATGGGCACGCGTGCACATCAAATGAAAAATATTTGCCATTAAAATTTGACCATTAACCCATTTCCGCATTCCCAGGCCACAGTTTCCAGTGCCAGCGAGCGAGCGTGGGAAGGGAAGGGCATGATGAAAATCCATGCGATCCAGTCAAAGTGAGTGAATTTATTTTTTAATGCGCGGCTCCATTTCGTAAAGTCACTTTTCGGTTCATTCGTTAGTGTTTGTGTTTACAGCTGGGCTGGTTGGCTCTGTTGTGGCGTTAATTAATGAAATGCGCAATCTGTCAGGGAAGCGTTGATTATCATTATTTTTCATAAGACTGAATTATTAATTATTATGTTTGCGCGAGCTGGAGAACTGGAGGCAGCCAGTGCATTAATTTCTTCGATGATGAGGAAGATGCACTGGGCTGGAATTTCCGTGGACGGTAGAACGTAATGTTTGTTTTTTTTTTTGCTTTTTTTGATAAAGTTATTTTCTCAATATTATTTAAAGCACACAATGCTTAGATAACACAAAAAAGTAAAAGAAAATTTACGTCATGGAAAGTAAAAAAAGAGCATGCACGAAAAAACAATAACATTGGCGTCAGCGACTGACACCAATCTGTCAAGCAAAATGGTAGCAGGAGTGGGTGGGAAAATATTAAAAAGCGTTGAAAATTATCGGAAATGACAGTGTTTTTTTTATTCGTGCCCTTTGCCCCGCCTTGACACGTGTCACTGCATTCCGCGGAGGGCTTCATCCCAGCTGACGCGGCTCTGCTGGTTGTGAGAGGAAATTAATGAATATTTATTTCCCTTAATGTGGAAAGGAAATCACCACGACGTTGACGGCCAGACAAGTCAAGCAGTGTAGGTCTGATGGAGAGGTCTATTATAAAAATGGTGGAACTTTTCGAAAGTATCGATTTTGGAATTATTAAAATGGTTGGGCATATGAGGAATTTGTTTTTTTCATCACTCTCTTCAAAATTGTTTTTTTTTATGATTCTACAAAAATACAAACATCAAAATAGGTATATTACCTACTTCTCGGCAGGAGTAATAAAAAAAGACTTTTGGAAAATATGGTTTATGGATCTTTTGAAAGAAACTCCAGTAATTTTTTGCAAAGCGATACTATTTAATGAAGCTTGGACCAAACTTCTAAAATATATCAAATCTTGAATAAAAACACAAATTATTGCTTTATTATTTAAATAAAATTAATCACAAAATTTGGCAAATTAAAAATAAATAATTGAATGCAAAGATCGTGTTAAAGTCACCAATCCTTTCCCTTCTTTGTGTTAGTAAAATTTGAATGAACCTTTTAACACTGAAACGCCCAACGCATGTCCAACTTACACGGACGCTCAAGCCTCCCAAAAAAGGTGGAACGGTAACTTCAACTTGCTGGTTCTCGGGCATAGCTCAACCAATCGGGACGATTCTTGTTTCCAGGGATTTGTAAGAATGTCTAGATGATCCTAAAATTTTGCAGAACTTGATTTGAACAAATCTGTTATTTCTGCGACCGAAAACATCGTTCCTACTTTTTCAAAAAGACTGCCTCCGTGGAATTTTTGGCGATTTTTTTTTTACACGCGAAAAAAAAAAGTTGGAACGATGTTTTTGATCGCAAAAATTACTGATTTGATCATCTTGATTAGGTGAGTTATGCCCGAGAACCAGCGAGTTGAAGTTACCGTTCCAACTTTTTTGGAGCCTTGGGTGTTGGAATGTTAATGTATGACGGATGAATAAGGCTACCAACTGCACGGAACTTTTCCTTAGCGTACGGATTTTCTACTCTCTCCGTGGAATTTTAACAGCCCAGAATTTGTGTACAGAATTTTTCGCATAATACGGATTTATACGGAATTTTGACAACTTTTTAAAATTGATTTGTTTTTCTGATCTGGCCAAAGCATTTTCTAATTATAAAATTGTATGTATCTGTCAATTTGTTTTAAAAAGATAATTTGGATAGTTTTCCGGGGTTTCCTCAGTTCACAGTTGATTATCAATTATTGTTCTTTTCAAATTCCTTACAGAACATATTTATCCGATTAAAGATCCAAAGGTTTTCTGTAGCTTGAAAATCTAGAGTTTTTTTAATGGTCCTATAAGCTTTTGTGTTTCACATGTTTATGGAACCTTTTCATAAAAAAAAACTGTCGAATTTTTTTCATGAGAACGATATTATGTTTATAAGCAAACTTGACGTTTTGAAACCTTTTAAACATTTAACAAAAAAAATGGAAGAACATAAAGATTTGATTCACCAAATCGCGGTTTATTTCGTGAATATTTTTAAACGTGCAAGTCATAAGCAAAGTGATATTTGTAAAATTATAAAACGAGACAGTTTTATATTTTTTATTTGAAATTTATATAAATTATTCCTTGTTAGTTTTTGTTATACCATGGTATCATATCGGCAAATTGTACGGAATATTGCTCAGCAAGAGTTGGTAGCCTTACGGATGAATTGTTTCCAGCATTTTTTTAGAAAATAATGACATTGAAAATAAATCAAAATACAATAATTGCATTAAAAAAAAAAACCTTTGCTATACAAAATGCCAAAACACTAAACTTTAGACCACTTGGAAAAGCTGGGAGAAAAAAAAAGTTTAAACAATAAATGATAGAACATGTAAAACTTTATTCTTCGACGGAAAACAAAACGATAGTTTTTAGTTTTTAGTTTTTAGTTTTTAGTTTTAAGTTTTTAGTTTTTAGTTTTTAGTTTTTAGTTTTTAGTTTTTAGATTTTAGTTTTTAGTTTTTAGTTTTTAGCAGCGCCGTACCTAGGGGTTGGCGCAGTTGGCGACCGCCAAGGGCGCCAGCCCTTGGGGGGCGCCGAAATCGATGATTGTACAAAATTTTCATGTCAGCTAAAACATCCTCATTAGATATTTGAAACAGAAAGGGCGCCAAATTATAAAATATTATTACAAATAACTAGATAATTTGGTTAAACATATAAAAAATATATTTAGGGGCGCCAAAATCAATTGTATGAATATTTCTACTGAAGTGTTTTTGAAAATTCATAAATTTATTTTTTCACAAAGAAGGGGCGCTCAAGTGGCAGAAAGTTGAAGGAGTTCTAGAAGAGCTTCTCAAAATAAATACACGTTAAAGTTTGGACCGTTGTATAATGAAGTTTAAGTCATACCTTCCAGACTAAAAAAAATGACCAACTAGTTAGGTTGGCTGTGAATCAGAATCAGCCATATTGTAAAAAAAATATTATCATATTTTGAGCTTCTTTGAAATAGGAATTATTTTAACATTAATACATATACCTTTCCTTTGAAATTTTTATATTCTCGAGTTAAAAAAATGGTCTTTGAAATATTTTCAGCTCGATTTCCCCTTTTATAATCAACTTCGTGCATTAAAATTTGCATACTCTTTTTCAAAATACTAGAGTTTTTAAATTGGTAAAATGCTGTAAATTTGTTCAAGAAAAAAAATGTTTTTCAGAGCACATCACTTTTTCAGTTTGTGTTGTTGTTTACTTTTTAAACTGTCTAAAAAGCTTTGGTGATGAAAAACAATTTAAATTATTTTTTCAGTTTAAAACAAAAAATAATATTTTAAAAAGGTTTGAAAACATTTGTATAGTTTTGCGCAAAAAATATTTTTGTACAATAGAAAATTTAATTTTACGAATTAAAAATAAACAAATAAATATTGATGAAATTAAAAATTTATGCAAAACATAATTTAAAAAAAATGAACTATATTCTCAAATATCGTATGGGCAAAACACTCAAAATGAATAAAAAAAATTATCTTTGTATTTTTTTTTACCTTTTTTTTCAAACAACAAAAATTTCGTCAATACTTAGAAATTTTGGAAACTTATGATTGCAAAACAATTGGACAGGTGTATAAAGCAATTTAAAACACTTTTTTCATTCAAATGTTGAAACCGTGGCCTGTTATTTTCAATTTTTTAACTTTTTTATTTGTTTTAGTCAGAGTCGAGGGACATAAACTTCAATAAATATTTGCAAAGGCCTAAATTGATTTTGACGAAATTTTGTTCTGCTAAATTTTTTGAAGAAGGAGTTTTTTCTTTTTTCGTTGTAATTTCAGAAATGAAATCCAAAGCCAAATCAGCTAATTATTTTACAAATTCGGGAAAGTTCTTATACAATCAAATTAATACTAGATCAGATCAAATTGTTCAGGCTTAAAAATATAAAATTAGCTAACAAGTTATAGCAAAATTTATCATGATTGAGCATATAATTCTGTACATTTATCAGAAAAATAATTTAAAAAAACCTGCTTACATTATCGATTTTATGTAAATTGAGAAAATATTCGGCCAACTTAACTCCTATAATACATTTTCGATTCAACCTATCTTATATTATTCGATAGCTAGGCCATACCGGGACTTCAACCCTGGACAGGTGGTAGTATGGTCAAGCAGTGGACAGATTCTCCATCTGATCCACGGGCATGAGGTTGTAGTTGTATCGACCGCGGCCTCTTGCTATCCACACCATCTTCTCTACGTTTCTCGGGGATTCTCTTTTGACTCTAGGGAAAGCGTTAGGACAGCAGAATCCACCTACACGGGCCGAAGCCCAGAGATCTCCGTAGGATTGATCGCGGAGGTAACAACTGTTCAGGGACTGATCTGATCATTCAGTCTCCACTGGACCGCGGTGGACAACGGTCAGGATGACCGCGCCGCGCCGTATTTTAACTCGTTTAGTGTAACTTGTATCGTTTAGTCTAAGTGCTGTAAATAAAGTTGTTATCGTGTACTTCGTGTTTAATGTAACCGCGGGTGTTTCATTTGGCTGCACGATGACCGGAACCAGGAAGAAGTGGCTTGGAGGCCACTTCTGCCAGCAGCACAACACCACCTCTAAACGGCCCAAACTCAGCACAACTCCATGGCAAGCCCCCTGGCGTGTTGGATGCGGACCTCCAAGCTATCGAAGGAGAGGTCCCAGGTCCGGGATCCGACATTTGGTCCTTCGAACCGGATCCCGTGGACCTGGGGAAGCTGCCAACGTACGGAGACGACAAGGTGGAGGATGTGCTGAGTTTCGACGATACAATGGGGCAAGTGGTAAAATACGCCATCATGTCGCGAAACAATTAACCTTTTCGCGCGGGAACTGGACAATGGACTTGGCCAAAATCACCATTTTGCGGAAACCCAAGCAAAGCCAACGCAACACCGTGGAGACTCATCACGGAATCGGACATTCCAAGGAACTGGGACATCGATCAACTCGGTCTGGACAACAACCACGGTACTGGTTTCACAAGTAAGTTAACCAGCTACACAATATGTCTGGCCGAAGCATCGACAAATTCTCTTGCTAACACCCAACATTCGACGTCTCTTCCAAAACTACACTACGGAGCGCCCATTCATCCGAAACCCTCGAGATGATCTCAAGGATCAGGCCGGAGCTGGTGTTCGGACACCTCACCAACTCATTCTCATCAGCTCTCGGCAAATGGAAGACGATCAAATCTGTGAGGTCGACGGAGTTACGATTCAGCAACCGATGCGCGCAGATGCGTCGGTCATTACGGCGGTCACCTGGAAGCGAACCTGTGGAACTAATCGCTGCGAGGAACAGGAGCTGTGACGAACAGGAGTCATCGCCAATCAAACGTCGTTCTGCACGATGGTATTGGTCAACGACGGGTCGTGCTTTTCATCGCCCGGTTCAACAGCTACAGCTCGGTGTGACGTCAGGACTACGTCATCAGCGAGTGAGGGTCATCCAGGAAGAGGCTGCGCAGCATTTAGTTTGTCCAGGTAAATGCATATAGAATGGTATTTGTCTACCGAAGCGGGACTACGGAAAATGCACATTTTAATAAATTATCCTCTTCGGCTGGTTCATCGTTTACGATCACGTCATCAACACATCTTCGCTGAGATCGGCTCGGCACACCACAACAGCGCAGTGAAGGATCTGTGCTACGGCAATCGACGTGAACAACAACGCAACTGGTATTCTCTTCGCCGACGGTTTGTTGCTGTTAGTACCACCCACTTGGAGGCGCAGGATAACTACAGAGCGGGTCGCTCTACGTATCGGGATCGGAGAGCACACGAAACCTGACAGCTGGCCACGTGACTCCTCGGGTTTTGGTCGGACTCACACACCAGCATGACGTCATCTGCTCTCGATCAGCACATCAACACTACACCAACTGAAACGAAGATTTGGTTGGCAGGATTGTCATCGGTCGGACCACGTGACTGATCGGCAGCAGCTCGGTCAGCAACAACGCACAACGAAGAGACGGCTCAACAATATGTTTCGTAAGGTAATAGCTACACTTGTATATGTCCGCCGGAGCGGACGTCAGTACTACACGCCCTTACGATTGTTACATCCTCTTCCATGTGCTGTTATCCTGTTAACATTCTACTACGATGACTGGCAATTGCACTGCGAGATTTGCTCACTTTGGTGACGTCATCGTTTTCAACATCGTAGGACTCAGGACGATGTCATACGTAATCAGTGACGTCGTGATGATCATCAGCTCAACGGGTAACAAATTCGGGACGTCGACAGACGACGTCAGCTATCACACCAACACAACTGTAGCTGAACATCAATCGATCAGTGGAACAACGGTATGCGACTCGGCGATGGATCGTATCGAGTCATGTGCTCTCGTTACTGCAGTGGGACTCGCTGGTCAAGGTGATCACCGGAACGGGCAGTCGGGATGACATTCCACGGAACAAAGGGTTCCGGTTTCAAACAGGAAGACTAGCACATGATCTCGTCCAACGAGCAGGCTGGGGCGCAAAGCAAAGACGAGCACTGCACAGGATTCGTGTAGCTGCTCAAACAACTTTTCACCTGGCATGGCCAGCCAGTATCAATGAAACGTGTGTCATTGGTCATTGACTACACCAATCGCGGGACGTAGGATACGTCTCAACAAAGGTACGGAAGGGAATCTACAACAACGGAGGCTGGAAGCAATCAATAACCCTCATCAAAGCGTGACGTCGTCGGGACGTTGCCGGATGCGGTTTTACCGGGGTCGGCATTTGGAACATTGTCGTCCATTCATGGATTCTCCGAACCTTGAAGTGTCCAGGAAGCGCACTTCGAGGTCACGCACATTCGGAGCAAGGGCTCCACGTGGGAAGGGCAGTTGGTACACTGCACTTCAACTTCAATTCAACGTGTCGAGGAAGCACACACGGAAAGAATCGGGGCAGCGCTCCATTCTGGTGACATTCACTGTCATTCATGCATGAATTTACACACCATCAAAGGGTCGAGGATGCACTCTTTTGCATGGATACCGAGCGAAGCAAGGGCTTCAATTGGCGAAGGCGGTTGGAACACAGCCTTCGGAGCGTGGGCGGCGGTTGGAACACTGCTGCAAAATCTGAAAAGGGCCATGGACGCGCACTTCAAGGATTTCAGCTTCATCTGAAGCAGGGCTACACCAGGAGATCAGCAGTTGGAACACTGGCTGGTCAAGGTACACACACTGTACTGCAAAGCAGTCTACGATCGGACATCGTTACTGTTTACATTTACAATCGGAAGATCGAAGAAAAGGAGGAGGTAGGCTTAAGTTCAAAAAAATACACACCCAAATTGTAACTTCATATACACACAAACTCACACACACACTCTCACCCAGGCTGGAGGTTTAGTAGGAGTTCAGAAACTGGACGTTTCAGGGCGGGTGAGAATGTTCGATAGCTAGGCCATACCGGGACTTCAACCCTGGACGGAGTGGTAGTATGGTCAAGCAGTGGACAGATTCTCCATCTGATCCACGGGCATGAGGTTGTAGTTGTATCGACCGCGGCCTCTTGCTATCCACACCATCTTCTCTACGTTTCTCGGGGATTCTCTTTTGACTCTAGGGAAAGCGTTAGGACAGCAGAATCCACCTACACGGGCCGAAGGCCCAGAGATCTCCGTAGGATTGATCGCGGAGGTAACAACTGTTCAGGGACTGATCTGATCATTCAGTCTCCACTGGACCGCGGTGGACAACGGTCAGGATGACCGCGCCGCGCCGTATTTTAACTCGTTTAGTGTAACTTGTATCGTTTAGTCTAAGTGCTGTAAATAAAGTTGTTATCGTGTACTTCGTGTTTAATGTAACCGCGGGTGTTTCATTTGGCTGCACGATGACCGGAACCAGGAAGAAGTGGCTTGGAGGCCACTTCTGCCAGCAGCACAACACCACCTCTAAACGGCCCAAACTCAGCACAACTCCATGGCAAGTAAGCCCCCTGGCGTGTTGGATGCGGACCTCAAGCTATCGAAGGAGAGGTCCCAGGTCGGGATCCGACAATATTATTCAAAAAATAAAACATAAAATAACTGTGTTTCTGAATTTAACCATATTAAGATCTCCAATTGTAATTATTAAATCAAAACTCATATTAAAGCAATCATTAAAAATTAATTTCAATTTATTAAAATGCTTGTAAATTTGGGAGGGGCGCCAAATTGATGCTTCGCCAAGGGCGCCGTGCACCCAAGGTACGGCTCTGGTTTTTAGTTTTTAGTTTTTAGTTTTTAGTTTTTAGTTTTTAGTTTTTAGTTTTTAGTTTTTAGTTTTTAGTTTTTAGTTTTTAGTTTTTAGTTTTTAGTTTTTAGTTTTTAGTTTTTAGTTTTTAGTTTTTAGTTTTTAGTTTTTAGTTTTTAGTTTTTAGTTTTTAGTTTTTAGTTTTTAGTTTTTAGTTTTTAGTTTTTAGTTTTTAGTTTTTAGTTTTTAGTTTTTAGTTTTTAGTTTTAGTTTTTAGTTTTTAGTTTTTAGTTTTTAGTTTTTAGTTTTTAGTTTTTAGTTTTTAGTTTTTAGTTTTTAGTTTTTAGTTTTTAGTTTTTAGTTTTTAGTTTTTAGTTTTTAGTTTTTAGTTTTTAGTTTTAGTTTATTTTCGACTTTTTGGTGAGTGACATCACAGGAAAATGAAAAAAAAAGATAAATGATATCAATCTATTTATTTTTCCTCTGGCGGCAAATATGCGTCCACGGGTGGTGGTGGCAAATATTCATTTCGTGGAGCAGAGCTGCAAACCGTTTTGGTAACTTCGTTGTACACGGTCTGGGCTGGAAGAATCTGCGGTGGAAGTGTTACAGTTTGGTAGACGACCTGGGGTGGACTTTGCACTGTGAGCGTTTGGGTCACCGTTTCGTAGACGGGAACCTGCACGGGGTAGCTCGCGGGGATGTAAATGGTTTCCAGCTCCGATTGCTCCCAAATTGTCGTGTAGACTATCTCCGGGGGAACGATTGGACAGGCTGGTTTCTCGTAATTGTAGCCAAAAAATGGATTGGCTCGAACTGAGGCTAGCAACGATACTAGTAGCAGAAGTGGGAATTTCTGAAAGAGATATATTGTGTTTTTAATCAACGATTTCCAAACAATAGTTGGAAGTTTACCATTTCTAAGAAACCTTCAGAATTGTTCTATATTAGGAGCAAAAAAACTTGCTTGTTTTGCCAACCTCATTCAGTTGATGCAGAGTCAAACTGAGTATATTTTCGGTGTTTTTCTACTGTTATATATATCGTGAGCAAGTTCAAGCTAACTAAGTAAAATCATTGACCATGAATCCAAGAGCTTTTCATTCCCCATTATTGACACGAGTTATTATCATTGCAATACCACCAGCTTTGTAAGGCTATCATTATAACCATTGAGCAAGAATACTGATCAGCCTCCACACTATCTAAACACACCGGTTAATTATTGATTGGTTGCTAAGTGCTCCCGTAAACAAACGCTCAATTTAACGTTGAATTTGAACGATGACGGTGCACCAGAGCTGGGTTCAACCCTGACCACGCCAGACCAAAATTCAAATATCGTGATTTGCAAGTTCAGTCCCCATCCGAACCGGAGTGCCAAGCCGGAAATCCCGTTTGTTACGGCACTATTCATGGGTCCACTGCGAAAGGACGTGTGCCTCTTCCAGAATCCGTTCAAGTTAATCAGGATGCAATTGAGTTATGGTGGCATGAAAATGTTCGCTCAGGTCAGATGTGCGTGTCGTCCCAAAAACAATTTACCATTTTCTGCTAGTAGATTGTGATTGGGATGTCTACATCGTACGTTAGATGCATGGTCTTCGTACTCCGGACATGGGTCATCAATGTTGCGTACTACAACACAATGACGCATGATTACATCGTTAAAGACCACGTCATTAGAGTGTTCCCTGAGCTGGACACAAAAGGCCACGTTGCGCACTCATACAAGTGATGTCGGTGGTACACTTTGTTTGCTACATTAGATATTGGTTTCTCTTAAACGACTTTTTTTGTATTTGTCATTACAACAAATTTTTTTTAACTATCTTTAAAATTTTGAATTTCAAGGCTGTTGTCATTCAACCTTATTGAGTCAAACAGCCTATGTTGGGTATCAGGAATATATTTTCACGGTTGTACCAAAAGAAGGAACTAAACGAAAACGCATTTATCTTCATTTATGCTAGTAGCTTCTCGTTAGAACCAGGATGATGAAAAACTTGATCAATCCACTGATCAGTTAAAACTGTTTCAGTTTTAATTCTTTGTTCTTTTAAATATTAATTTTATTTTTGCATCAGAATCATTATCTCAATATTTGAAATTTAACTTATTCAAAACAAATTATTTTTTTTTCCTAATACACACATAAAATAAATCCTGTCAATGTCGCATCGATACTCTTCTGGCCCCGTAGGCCTAAAGGACGAACAAATCCTCGTTCTGGTCTACATGATTCTGGCGAGCAGTGTGTGCGTACACCTCCATTAGTTCCAACCGATACCATCGAACCGAACGAAACTGAATCCGCCAGACACCCGCAAAAAAAAACCAATTCCAAACCGATGAGGTTCCCAGATAGTAGCTGACGCCGCTGAATATAAATCACCGGGACGTCCGCGCCAGCACACTAGATTCGTTCCGCAGATCTGGAGCAGTTTTTCCTCCGGCCTGCCAAAGCTGGTCTACCCTTCTGGGAAAGCCAAAAGGTAGATCCTGATTAAAGGTACGTTACCTAGACTAGGCTTACTAAAAAGTTTCGAAAAGTTGATTAACATTCAAATTGTTTGCACGCAAAAACAACTTCAAAAACTGAATATGGATCGTTTTTGCCAAAAAAAAGTGAAGAAAATAACAAATTTTTCACTGAATATTCCAGCCCTTAATCAGTCGAAAACTGTCAAGTGGCAATATTTGCCTTCACACATCATTTTTTTCCCAGACTTATCATTCTTTCAGTTGGCAGAGGAGCCCAGACACATGGCGCAAAAAAATCCCAGGCAAATATGCAACATAAACGATGCTACACCAACGATAATAGAGATGAGCTTCCACTTTGGCACTCTACCGGGCCCGGAGGCGAAAAAAGACGGAGCTACGGCCACCAGAACCAGGAAAACAGACAGGCGACACACGCAACTTTCAGGCTCTGTTTTTGCTAGCTGGGCTGTTGAGTTATTTGCTGGGAAAAGGTATTGTATAGTATCTAAAAATCTAAAAATCTAAACATCTAAAAATCTAAAAATCTAAAAATCTAAAAATCTAAAAATCTAAAAATCTAAAAATCTAAAAATCTAAAAATCTAAAAATCTAAAAATCTAAAAATCTAAAAATCTAAAAATCTAAAAATCTAAAAATCTAAAAATCTAAAAATCTAAAAATCTAAAAATCTAAAAATCTAAAAATCTAAAAATCTAAAAATCTAAAAATCTAAAAATCTAAAAATCTTAAAATCTTAAAATCTTAAAATCTTAAAATCTAAAAATCTAAAAATCTAAAAATCTAAAAATCTAAAAATTTAAAAATCTAAAAATCTAAAAATCTAAAAATCTAAAAATCTAAAAATCTAAAAATCTAAAAATCTAAAAATCTAAAAATCTAAAAATCTAAAAATCTAAAAATCTAAAAATCTAAAAATCTAAAAATCTAAAAATCTAAAAATCTAAAAATCTAAAAATCTAAAAATCTAAAAATCTAAAAATCTAAAAATCTAAAAATCTAAAAATCTAAAAATCTAAAAATCTAAAAATCTAAAAATCTAAAAATCTAAAAATCTAAAAATCTAAAAATCTAAAAATCTAAAAATCTAAAAATCTAAAAATCTAAAAATCTAAAAATCTAAAAATCTAAAAATCTAAAAATCTAAAAATCTAAAAATCTAAAATCTAAAAATCTAAAAATCTAAAAATCTAAAAATCTAAAAATCTAAAAATCTAAAAATCTAAAAATCTAAAAATCTAAAAATCTAAAAATCTAAAAATCTAAAAATCTAAAAATCTAAAATCTAAAAATCTAAAAATCTAAAAATCTAAAAATCTAAAAATCTAAAAATCTAAAAATCTAAAAATCTAAAAATCTAAAAATCTAAAAATCTAAAAATCTAAAAATCTAAAAATCTAAAAATCTAAAAATCTAAAAATCTAAAAATCTAAAAATCTAAAAATCTAAAAATCTAAAAATCTAAAAATCTAAAAATCTAAAAATCTAAAAATCTAAAAATCTAAAAATCTAAAAATCTAAAAATCTAAAAATCTAAAAATCTAAAAATCTAAAAATCTAAAAATCTAAAAATCTAAAAATCTAAAAATCTAAAAATCTAAAAATCTAAAAATCTAAAAATCTAAAAATCTAAAAATCTAAAAATCTAAAAATCTAAAAATCTAAAAATCTAAAAATCTAAAAATCTAAAAATCTAAAAATCTAAAAATCTAAAAATCTAAAAATCTAAAAATCTAAAAATCTAAAATCTAAAAATCTAAAAATCTAAAAATCTAAAAATCTAAAAATCTAAAAATCTAAAAATCTAAAAATCTAAAAATCTAAAAATCTAAAAATCTAAAAATCTAAAAATCTAAAAATCTAAAAATCTAAAAATCTAAAAATCTAAAAATCTAAAAATCTAAAATCTAAAAATCTAAAAATCTAAAAATCTAAAAATCTAAAAATCTAAAAATCTAAAAATCTAAAAATCTAAAAATCTAAAAATCTAAAAATCTAAAAATCTAAAAATCTAAAAATCTAAAAATCTAAAAATCTAAAAATCTAAAAATCTTAAAATCTAAAAATCTAAAAATCTAAAAATCTAAAAATCTAAAAATCTAAAAATCTAAAAATCTAAAAATCTAAAAATCTAAAAATCTAAAAATCTAAAAATCTAAAAATCTAAAAATCTAAAAATCTAAAAATCTAAAAATCTAAAAATCTAAAAATCTAAAAATCTAAAAATCTAAAAATCTAAAAATCTAAAAATCTAAAAATCTAAAAATCTAAAAATCTAAAAATCTAAAAATCTAAAAATCTAAAAATCTAAAAATCTAAAAATCTAAAAATCTAAAAATCTAAAAATCTAAAAATCTAAAAATCTAAAAATCTAAAAATCTAAAAATCTAAAAATCTAAAAATCTAAAAATCTAAAAATCTAAAAATCTAAAAATCTAAAAATCTAAAAATCTAAAAATCTAAAAATCTAAAAATCTAAAATCTAAAAATCTAAAAATCTAAAAATCTAAAAATCTAAAAATCTAAAAATCTAAAAATTTAAAAATCTAAAAATCTAAAAATCTAAAAATCTAAAAATCTAAAAATCTAAAAATCTAAAAATCTAAAAATCTAAAAATCTAAAAATCTAAAAATCTAAAAATCTAAAAATCTAAAAATCTAAAAATCTAAAAATCTAAAAATCAAAAAATCTAAAAATCTAAAAATCTAAAAATCTAAAAATCTAAAAATCTAAAAATCTAAAAATCTAAAAATCTAAAAATCTAAAAATCTAAAAAACAAAAAATCTAAAAATCTAAAAATCTAAAAATCTAAAAATCTAAAAAACAAAAAATCTGAAAATCTAAAAATCTAAAAATCTAAAAATCTAAAAATCTAAAAATCTAATCATCTAAAAATCTAAAAATCTAAAAATCTAAAAATCTAAAAATCTCAAACTATTTGAGAAGCTCGGATGTTTCAACAACAATGATCCAAATATTTAAAATTTAGTAGGTGAATTTGATGTTCAGTTTTCTTAATGGGGGTTAGTTAAAACTATCAACATTGTGAGAAATTTACAGCTATATTTTCGTACACTGTTTTGATCACATGCTTTTAAAACTGAAAAAAAAATTTTGAAATTTATTAAAAAAACCCATCTTGATCCACCCTAATAACCCACGGGGCAGTAACAAAAAACCAAGTCACCAGTGTTGATGGTTACCGGCGTATGTGGGCGGGTAGACACAAACAACGGCCCGTACTCGGCAGACGCGTCGTTGTGGCGTCGTTCTCATCAAATGCTTGCGTGTGAACAACACGTGTGCGTATGGCACTATCGCCATGGTCTATCGTTGCACGTGCGAGGGAGACGCAAAAAGATTGCCGGCCCTTGAGCGACGCAAAAGCGCTTGTGCACTTTTCACGTACAAGTTTAGTGTCGCTCCAAGGACCTCGGGTTGAATGCGAGGAGGAAAAGAAGGATAAAAAACGCAAGCTGTGAGCTTTTATGAAGCAATAATTGAAATGGCGAAATGTGAGCAAGTTTGTTGTTTTTATTTGTTGGTGCTTGAATACTGGTTTAATACAAGGTTTATTTATTTTTTATTTCTACAAATTTCTATTTTATTTGTTTGCAGTTTTTTTTTTCGTACACATATTTCTCCCATCTGGACAACCCATCCCGTAAATAATAAATAAATATATTGATTTAAATTAAAACTCACGAGACCCAGCAAACCAATACCATCAACTCTGTTTTTACAGCCTTCCGGTCAAAGGATTCGAATGGATAAATGGCATATCCTGGCCGGGTGGCCCGTTTGGGGGAAAATTAATTTACGGGAAATCGACTGATTACCGGGACGTAACAGGATTAACGGAAATCCCTGGAAGGCTGTTTTTTGCTCGAAACAACCGAGACTGCATTTTTGAACAAGCTGCCTGAATTGGCACTTTTATGCCTACGTGTTCGCATTGGCATTTTCAGGTGTGGAAGGAAAACTCTGGCTTTATGATTAATTTTTCGTGGAAATATTTTATGAACTTTTTAAATTTCGGAACATTCTTTTGAAGAGACATTTTTGAAAAAGTATCATCAAAATACACAAAACATTACTGCCCTTCCACTTTTTAAGATCCAAAATCCACAATTTTTAATGTGGTGCACAATCAATGTGTGAAGTTTATTTTACTCTTCCGCATTTTATTCCAGGAATATCTTTTCGTCGAATTGGAAATCACTCTTCAGTAAGCAACCGACTGACGTTGAAGATAGCATTCAACAATACTGGAATGAAATCCTTTCACCAAACTTTTCCAAACAATACTAATGAAACCCTATATTATTTCCTCAGCAAAAACCCGCTCTTAAGGTGCACTTAGTCTTAACGTTCATCAGTACCATTCATAAGGCCTTAAAACACATCACATAATTCATATTAATTTCCCTGGAAATCTCGTACCAACACACGACAAACCCAACCACACACGTGTGCGCACAAATTGCCCACGGAGGTGGATGATAAAGTTGAATCGTTTGTTGCGTGCGAGTGTTCCTGCCACTTGCTCCACGTGTGTGCCATTTGAGGCGCTTTTCCGGCTTTTTCTTCTTCTTTTAGAATAAGTCATGCAGTTTTGCCCGTGAATACAAACGTGAAATGTCGTCAAGTTGCTGGGCGGAAGCAGAGATATGTATTATATTCATAACACTTTTCCAGCAGGCTTTGCACGTGTGCACACTAACACACGTGAGCTTTATTTTATCTTTCGCGAAACATGCCGACCTGTTTGTTAAAGTTTCTGTTGGATGTGATGGATTTTAAGCATTTAACATCTTTATGTGCTTCGTTTTTTTACGGCAATTCCACGTCAAATCAGCGGGATCAAAATTACATCAACGATTTGGCTCAAAATAGGTCAGGGAGGTCCTATTCTAAAATAACCAGACAAGTATTTTTACAGTGTGTGTGTGTGTGTGTGTGTGTGTGTGTGTGTGTGTGTGTGTGTGCAACCAACCAAACGGGACCACGTGGTCGCTTCCTACAAATTGAGTTGTTTCCATGTATTTTTAGATCTTCATTCTATACATGCAAATAACTCGCATAGGCATTTGGAAGGTGTTAGCTCTGCCGAGCTTCGGTGACCCATTTCTACGCTGGCTAGCCGAGCGCGAGGTCCCTCAGCTTTTATCGACAAGCCCCGCCCTGAAGAACGTTTGCACCAATCGGGTTCAAACGTTATTTAGAACTTCCGAACCCTTGTCAAATGGACAAGGACCCAGCGCGTATATAGTTTGATAGTAACAGTATTCCTAATTCCAGACGTTGCTCACCAAGCCGTGATGGCCTAGTGGTTAGCATTTTTGCTTACCAATCCAAAGGACGGGGGATCGAACCCCGACTCGGGCGACTTAGATTTTTCGTTCATGTATTTTTCGTTCATGTTCAGAGTTTCAAGATTAATATTTCCTATACTTTCTCGTTGGGAGCAGTTGGGACCAGACAAGTATTTTTTACAGTAGTCTAAAAAATTGCGTTGTTTGAAGACTTATACAAACTATTTGAGTCATTCTCCGCCAACTCACAAAACAGATGCCCCGAACTTTGTGCTAAGGGTAACTTTAGTCCCTGATCACGAATCCGAGGTCCGTTTTTTGATATCTCGTGACGAAGGAGCGGTACGATCCCTTCAATTTTTGAACAAGCCAAAAAAGACAATAATTTGCAGTCAGACAGGTGATGATATCCCGGGAAGAAGGTAATACCAAAATTCATACCATTTCAATAACAAATACTGTTAAAATAACAGAAAATGTTATGGAATCTTCTTGAAAAATCCATTTTGGCATAAGAGTTTAATAACAGTGTCAAAAAACGGAAAATGGGAGAATTTTTAAAACTTTTTTAGTATTTTTTTCGATGAAAAATACATTTTTTCGGAATTCTGAGTACGCCATAAAATCGGGCGTCTAATTTTACATAAAAGTCCCTTTGACGCCAAATTTCTATCTCATCACCGTTTCAGGCTGCAAATTATTGAAAAACACCTCTTTTTTTGCATGTTCGAAAATGGAAGGGGTCGTACCGCCCCTCCGTCACGAGATATCAAAAAAACGGACCTCGGATTCGTGATCAGGGACAAAAGTTACCCCTTAGGACAAAGTTTCACGCAAATCGAAGAGGGGTCGGGGCAACTTTTCCTGATTTCATGTGATTTGGTAGAAAATTACCCATTTAAAATGTCTGGGATTCATCAAAATATATTTCAATTTTTTAGTATTTTTTCTAACTTTGCAGGGATATTTTTTAGAGTGCAATAATGTGCTACAAAGTTGTACAGCAGACAATTACAATAAAAATTATATGCAAACACAAGGGGTTTGCTTGTAACCATCACAAGTTATTACGATTTTACGATAACAAAGTTTATAAAAAGTTGGTCGACGTTGATCATGACCGTTTACGGTCACCCACACCAGACACGGACGACGAAATAAAGAGAAACACAAAAAGTAACTTTTTCAAAACTTTATTTTTCGTAAACCTCCTTATGTTTTAACATCAAAACTTTGGTAATGGTCAACTCAACAACTTTGTGGAACATTGTTATACTCTAAAAAATAACTTTGCAAAGTTAGAAAAAAAACACGAAATTTTAAAACGACAATTTTTGATCTAAATGAAGAAATGACCGCTTTGTTAATGCAGATTCGAAAAGTACCGTCATCTGGGGTGAATCGGGACTACAGTCTGAATAGGGACAGCAGTGTTTAGAGCTCTTAAAGATTTTAAATTTGGAAATGGGTATACACATTTTGTTGGACTGAGTCTGTTCTATCCGAAACCAACCAGTAAAATAAAAATATTGTGCTCTAATATGGTTAAAACTGCTGTCCCAATTCGCCCCATGTGTCCCAATTCACCCCAGTTGACGGTATCTACATAACATATGGGTAATTCTCTACCAACTCACACGAAACCGGGAAAAGTTGCCCCGACCCCTCTTCGATTTGCGTGAAACTTTGTCCTAAGGGGTAACTTTTGTCCCTGATCACGAATACGAGGTCCGTTTTTTGATATCTTGTGACGGAGGGGCGGTACGACCCCGTCCATTTTTGAACATGCGAAAAAAGAAGTGTTTTTCAATAATTTGCAGCCTGAAACGGTGATGAGATAGAAATTTGGCGTCAAAGAGACTTTTATGTAAAATTAGACGCCCGATTTGATAGTGTACTCAGAATTCCGAAAAAACGTATTTTTCATCGAAAAAAACACTAAAAAAGTTTAAAAAACTCTCCCATTTTCCGTTACTTGACTGTAAAAAATTTTGGAACATGTTGTTTTATGGGAAATTTAATGTACTTTTCGAATCCACATTGACCCAGAAGGGTAATTTTTTCATATAGAACAAAATTTTTCATTTTAAAATTTCGTGTTTTTTCTAACTTTGCAGGGTTATTTTTTAGAGTGTAACAATGTTGTACAAAGTTGTAGAGCAGACAATTACAAAAATTTTGTTATATAAACATAAGGAATTTGCTTATAAACATCACGAGTTATCGCGATTTTACGATTTTTTTTTTTGAAAAAGTTACTTTTTGCGTTTTTCTTTGTTTTGTCGTCCGTGTCTGTCGCGGGTGGCCATGAACGGCCATGATCGATGACGACCAACTTTTTCAAAACTTTTTTTTCGTAGGGTGAGCATTTTAATGACACAACAATTTCTACACCTAAGTAAATTTTATCAATGCACCCGAATCTTTTCGAAAAACAACACCAGCCAGCTTGAACGAACCACAATATTTTGCTTCAATCGTACAAACAAAAGCTGTCACAGAAAAAAAAACACACGCAACTTCAAGCTCAAAATTTGCCTAAGCTTGAATAGAGATTTCCCTGGTCTCGTGTATATGATAAATTGAGTTTGTCATCCGGGGGGGAACACATGTGAACATCATGTGGTACATGACATCTGGAGCAGCGCAGATAAACATTATCTGTTCGGCACAGACAGCGTAGTCAACCTGGGGTGAATTTTGATTGAGAGACTGACACACTGCCGAAGAAAAGGTAGGCTAGTCTCAAAATAACTGATGACGCAATGCATGGATGAGTTTGTCCAATCTCAGTTTAAGAACTTTTATTTGAAAAAAATATGAATTTTTCAGTCAAAAAGCCACATTGAACCAATTAACTGGCAACTAATTGAACTTTTCAATTTGTTTCAGATCATTATAGTCAAAATAAACTTCTGCATTCCTGGAAATTATGCAACTGAAATTCCACAAACCACAATCCGTAATGAGCTGTGAGCAAGGCCGAGCTTTTTTGTTTATAAAAGCAATCTTTTTTTGTTGTAAACCACAGCGGACAAATTGACCATTGACCAAGGTAATTATTGTTTGGTGTCTCACTGATTGATTGGAACCTCGATAAAAACCAATCAGCGACTTTAAAATTAAAAATAAATCCGAAATGGACAAGCTCGTAGAATGTGACATCTGCTTTAAGTCGAAAAATTATACTCAACATTTCATAAAGCTTTTTCTCTGAACCGGTGGAAACCATAACAGACCATACGCATTACAATCCAGCACCATGATGGATAGGATTCATCATGTGAACTGGTCAACATTATGACTGCGTTGACATTTGTTAGCGTGATACCGTTCACTGAAAACAATAAACTTTGTCTAAGGTACATTTTTTTTTAAACAAATAAAAAAAAATATGATCCTTCGATTTCTCTCTTTTTCTTAACTCACACGAAATCGGAATGAAAGTTACCCCGACATCTTCGATTTGCATGAAACTTTGTCCCAAGGGGTAATTTTTATCCCTGATCACGAATCTGAGGTCCATTTAACGATAACTCGTGTTTTTAAATAATATGCTGCCTTAAATTAGACTCCCAATGTGATGGCGTACCCAGTATTCCGAACAAACGTGTTTTTCATCGTAAAAAATACAAGGATTGGTATAACATTATTTTAAACCCTGTTTTTTGTCATTTGTAATTTGTAAACTATGTTCTACAGTTCAGTCTGTAGAGCAGACCATTACAAAATTTGTGATGTCTAACCATACGGAGTTTCTTGTAACCATCACGAGTTATCACGATTTTACGAAACAAGTTTTTAAAAATTTCTCTTTTTTTACTTGGCAATTGAGATCTACAAATAGACATGGCGGGCGTCGTTGGTGGCAAATGACTGTTACCAATTCACAACTGATCTAGTTTTAGCAATCATGATGGACCGTGGTGTAGGAGTAAGCGTGTCTCTCACCCAGTCGGCCTGGGTTTGATCCCAGAAGGTCCCGGTGGCAAATTATGAGACGAGATTTGTCTGATCACGCCTTCCGTCGGACGGGAAGTAAATGTTGGCCCCGGACTAACCTAAAGGTTAGGTCGTTAGCTCAGTCCAGGTGTAGGAGTCGTCTCCCTGGGTCCTGCCTCGGTGGAGTCGCTGGTAGGCAGTTGGACTAACAATCCAAAGGTCGTCAGTTCGAATCCCGGGGTTGATGGAAGCTAAGGTGTAAAAAGAGGTTTGCAATTGCCTCAACAATCAAGCCTTCGGACACCTAGTTTCGAGTAGGAATCTGGCAATCGAGAACGCCAAGGCAATGCTGTAGAGCGAATAATTTGATTTTTTTTTATGTTTTTTAGCATTCATACATACTGATGATAAGGGAAACACCACTAGATCGTCGAATCCTATGACAGGTAGTGCACACTGATAGAAATCCTGTTAGCCAGCGGTTCGCAACCTTTTCTTGGCTGGGTAACCCTTTTCGTTTTACTTCAGCAGCTGGTACCTCTTCCCTTAGTATTCCAGTATTACATGTTTTTTTTTTGTTTTTATGAGTTTTATTAATATTGGATTTGAGCCATACCTTTAAAAATAGTAATTTAATAAAAATTTTAGCTGCTCAAAATGCCTTGAGCTTGAAATATTTTTTTGGATTTTTACAAACTTTTCTCTCATATTTTTTTAATAAAACACATGTTTATAAATAAAATCAAATGGTTGAGAAAATACTGCTTTCTTTTTTTAACATTTTTGATGATTTTTTTCATTACTGATATATAGGCCACGAAAAATATTTCAAAAGGGTGTATTGTTTGATGATTTTGAAGAAAAGTTTTTATCTTGAAGTTTATTTAAAAAAAACATTGTTGTTTTTGTAACTAAAATGGGGTCGCAGAACTCGAATTTGATGTTAAAAGTTATTCAATTGCAACTAAACCTAATAGAGATTTGGAGGTCCTTTCAGATATGTATTGATAAATTTGTTTTTCGACTCAATTGGTTATTTTAAAAGCTTATTACAAGTAGCAAATTTAAGAAAAAAAACCTACAAAATGTGTTTAAATTTATTAAACTGAAAAATCAAAAAAACATTTTTTTGCTCGGGATTCGATTATCTCATAGAAGTCCCAAACAAACCTTCGGATAGTCAAACTTCGGATAATCGCGGCTTCGGATATTCGAGTCTGCACTGTTTCTTATTATTTGTTTGTTTGAGTCTGCACTGTATCTTATAAGGTAACACATACAAAAAAAAATGTTCCTAAATTTCCTATTTTTTGGAAAACTATTATTTAAGCAGGTCGAACCAACCTTTTGATGGCATTTTGGCAAAAAAAAATTAATCAAAATAAAGTAGGAATCCCTAAAACGGTTCTTTTATTAAAATTCATAAAATTTGATAAAGAATAAAAACACATTTTTTCGACTCAAATAATTTTTCTGAGTGATTTGCCGATGCTTAAAAAAACGTATTTTTAAAATCATAGCTTGACCAACTCGCTTGTCATTCACCATCTTAAAGTACCGTAAACCGGGGTGACTTTGATAGGATTTCAATGTGTTTTTGGAATATTTTCCAACAGGAAAGGTTTTTCTCGAAATTATTATTTTTAAAACAAGTAATGGGGTCCGCCACACCAAGTCCATGCACTATTTTGGAAAAAAAGTTTTTTCAATAGTGTCTAGAAAAATAGTTACGTTAAAAATTATTAGTTTAAATTCCGGAGTGACTTTGATAGTCATAGTTTTTCTTGTTAAAATCATATTTAAAGATGTTCAATCATTATTTTTACGTTAAATGTACCATCACTAAAGTAGCTGATATAGTTTTAAAGAAAAAAAAAACAATCTTTATATTTAGTTAACTTAGTTTATAAGCTTTTTAACAAAAAACATATAAATGTTATGTAAAATTGTTAATAAGTGCAAAATTCGAAGCACAAATCACAAGTTTTCACGTTTTACATGCAATTTGTTCAACTTAAATTGCCTATAAATTTGGCGATTATTTTAATTGTGTTTCAAAACCACATATTTTGATACATTTATATTTATTATTCACAAACTTATTTAACCTTCTCCTAGTGGAAAATTGTCCAAAGAATCCGAAAATGCATTCCGTTTTCCAAAATCGTGACACTTTGAGAAGTTTAAAATAATTACTATCATCAGCATTTTCTTAACTATAGTTAAATAACCTTTTAAACATTTCAAAATTTTATGAAAAGTTCTTTTTGAGGTGCTTTGAACACTTCTCTACCACGGTTAGTATGATTCTAAGCCATTCCGTACGTATTTTAATTGTACTCTTCATTTTGTGGAAAAATCACAAACCTATCAAAGTCACCCCCGGCTATCAAAGTCACCCCGTTTTACGGTAAAGATTTTCGAAAAATTGTATAGCCTATGGGAAAATAAATGATGCAAAATAGCTTATTTTGGCACAAAAAATAAAATACTTAGTTTAAAAAATATATTGCGTTAATTTCTTTGCTTCAAATCAGTTTGTTGATTTTCTCTCAAATATTTTGTTTAGAGTATTTTTCAAATATCCGCCATTACGGGGTTTGTCTTCCGGTACCCCCTGAGACCACTTGTGATACCCCCAGAGTAACATGTACCCCAGGTTGAGACCGCTGCTGTAAACTAATTCGGTAATTCTATGTTTTTGAATTCGTAAACACTGAAATGTTTCCAAAATCGTTAACATTTTTCTCGATTTCGCTGTAAATGTTTTCAAAATCGACAAAATTGTTGTTCAAAATCGGATAAAATGTTGACGATTTTGGAAATATTTCAGTGTTTACTAATTCGAAAACATAGAGTTATCGGATTAACTTACATGGTTTCTACCCGTGCAGATAGATTATTACAGTCCTGTTGAGTGTTAAAAACATCAAAGCCAAATCAAATGCATCGCCCTAACAGTCTTCGCCTGTACCTATCAGGGTGGCATCTGCAGCACGAGAAAACCTCCGACAGTTTTCCATTTATGGACACACGGAACCTGTAGGAATGATTGTGGTGATGTGTGTGTGTGTGTGTGTGCTGCGGCAGCTGCTTCCCGGTCGGGGTGAAAGAGAAAGAAAAACCCCGGAAATCCTGATTCATTTATTCTCGTCAGAACAATGAACGTGGTGGTGGAGCAACCCAGCAGCATTCGGGGGCGACATTCATTAGGCGAGAAAGGAAGCAAGAAAGGATATTCCCCCTCCCGTGAAGGCAAGCAATTTCTGAATGTCAGACCTTGATGGTGGTGTCATTTGTCAGAATCTGATTTGGTTTCTTCTTTTTTTCTTGCGACCTCCGTGGACCGGACGCATCCGGTGTGGAAGGATGTCAATCTAGCGGTTGGTTGTTACGGGGACAAAGAAACCTTAGGATTAACTTTGTTGAATGTTTGAATGCACTTTTTTTTGGTACAAATAGGTTATTTTTTTTTAATTTTTGATCCTGAATCAAAATTGACATTTCAGGCTAAATTGATAACAGAATTATTTTCATTTTTTAAAATATATTTTCATAATGATCTAGTACTAACCATGTACATCTAAAAAAACAGACAGACATCATGTAGCTTAGTATCAAAACATGCAATTTCCTACCTCAAAACCTATTTTCAAAATACCGTTGAATGCAACCACCAAAATTAACCCAAAAGCACTGCTTTTGAAAGGTTTCCTGCAACAAACCTGGTATGGAGTATGTTTGTGGCGTTCGTATCGAATCATATCATACTCGGCGGTCAAACGCTGCTCACTGCAACCTCGCCCACAGGACCCAGCAACAGCAGCAGCATCGGCTTCGATTATTTCCCCATGAATAGGCTTAGGAAGCTCATAGAAAATTCATACAACCGGTAGTCTCGCAGTCAAGTCTGATGAACCCGGACGAACTGTGGCGCGGCCAACCAGCCGGCATCGGAAAATCGGATTTGGTCTTGTGCGAGCCTCAAATGGAGTACTGAGAGTACCAGGCTGCGGACCCCGCTTCCATTCCGGGTAGTGTGATAATCTCTTAATTATTAAACAATCGTTCGTCCCTTGGCGCTGGCGCTCGGGAAACCAAGATCTTGAGGTTAGGGCTGGTTGGGGTAGTTGGTACTTGCTTTGGTTTATCGCCACTTTGGTAGATAATTACTCATGGATTGAATCTAGGAGTTGCAATTAAAATTTAAGGATAATTAAACTACAGCAACAACTTAGCCCAACCTACATTATCTAGTTGTGAGAAACTAAGTCGAGCTGCTCGAGCATGATGAGGATGGTGGGCCTAGCGTTTGGTCCCGTAAGGTCGTCGATGTGTGAACCGCTTTGCTTCTTCGGGGACCATAACTTCTGTCCTATAATGGGAAACGTACAAACTTAGGTAAATGAGGTACACCGTAAGCAGTTCTGCTGAATTTATAAATTTGAAACTCTTTTTTTTTCATAAAATTTGAAACTCTTTAAACTTAGTTTATGAAACATGCAAAAGTGTTATTTTTGTAGTGAACGGATCAGGGGAGGTGCGTTTATCTTGGGAAAAAAAATAATATGAGGCTAAGAATTAAAATAAAAAAAATTGTGCAAGATTCAATAAAAGTTTCTACATCTGAAAATTGATAAAGATTAGACGACTATTCCGCCCTCCACAGATGAAAAAACTGAAACAGTTGCTTTTCTCCATACATTTTAACGGTTTTTCCCATACAAACTTCAAGCGATTAGAGGTCAAAATAAGCTCAAATTTGGAGTTATGCCTAGTGATGGGTCAATCTATGATTTCAGAAGGAAGCCCCGAGAAAGCTCGGAGTTTGACCACTCAAGTATCGACGTGAAATGTCGTAAAATTTTCTTAATTTGTGAAAATAGAGGAAAATAAAACTACAATTGTATTAATTTTTGCATTTTTGTTTTTGAAAAATTTAGTATTTATCATTCTTATTTGTAAAAATGCAAAAAAATATTTAAAATTTATTCGCCGTTTTTACTAGGTTGTTAGCGATAAAACTTATTTGTTTAAAATAATGCCTAAATTTGAAAATACTCATATTTTCAAAATCTACAATATGGGTAATTCTCCACCAACTCACACAGCACGAATCTGAGGTCCGTTTTTTGATATCTCGTGACGGAGGGGCGGTACGACCCTTTCCATTTTTGAACATGCGAAAAAAGAGGTGTTTTTCAATAATTTGCAGCCTGAAACGGTAATGAGATAGAAATTTGGTGACAAAGAAACTTTTATGTAAAATTAGACGCCCGATTTGATGGCGTACTCAGAATTCCGAAAAAACGTATTTTTCATCGAAAATAACACTAATAAAGTTTTAAAAATTCTCCCATTTTCCGTTAATTGACTGTAACATTTTTTGGAACATGTAATTTTATGGGAAATTTAATGTACTTTTCGAATCTACATTGACCCAGAAGGGTAATTTTTTCATTTAGAACAATATTTTTCATTTTAAAATTTCGTGTTTTTTCTAACTTTGCAGGGTAATTTTTTAGAGTGTAAGTTTGTTCTACAAAGTTGTAGAGCAGACAATTACAAAAATTTTGATATATAGACATAAGGAGTTTGCTTATAAACATCACGAGTTATTGCGATTTTACGAAAAAAAGTTTTGAAAAAGTTGGTCGTCGTTAATCATCGCCGTTCACGGTCACCCGCGACAGACACGGACGACGAAACAAAGAGAAACGCAAAAAGTAACTTTTTCAAAACTTTTTTTCGTAAAATCGCGATAACTCGTGATGTTTATAAGCAAACCCCTTATGTCTATATATCAAAATTTTTGTAATTGTTTGCTCTACAACTTTGTACAACAAATTTACACTCTAAAAAATTACCCTGCAAAGTTAGAAAAAACACGAAATTTTAAAATGAAATTTTTTGTTCTAAATGAAAAAATGACTTCTCTGGGGCAATGTAGATTCGAAAAGAACATTAAATTTCCCATAAAACGACATGTTCCAAAATTTTTTACAGTTGAGTAACGGAAAATGGCAGTGTTTTTAAAACTTTTTTAGTGTTTTTTTCGATGAAAAATACGTTTTTTTCGGAATTCTGAGTATGCCATCAAATCGGGCGTCTAATTTTACATAAAAGTCTTTTGGACACCAAATTTCTATCTCATCACCGTTTCAGGCTGCAAATTATTGAAAAACACCTCTTTTTTCGCATGTTCAAAAATGGAAGGGGTCGTACCGGCCCTCCATCACGAGATATCAAAAAACGGACCTCGGATTCGTGATCAGGGACAAAAGTTACTCCTTAGGACAAAGTTTCATGCAAATCGTAGAGGGGTCGGGGCAACTTTTCCCGATTTCGTGTGAGTTGGTAGAGGATTACCCATATGGGTATCGAACGAAGTAAAATTTAGTATTTGTTTCCACTTTATTAGATATATTTTTGTAAAATTCTGAAATTTTCACAAAAAAACGGATTTTGCTTGAAAATATTACAATTTTCGTGATATTGGTAGCAAACGAAGCAACATTTTATATAAATTTTCTTTTGTGTAGAATTTTGCTTATAAAATTATAAAATTTTCACAAAATGCCATGTATTCAAAAATAATCTAATTTCAATAAAAAAAAATATGCATGTTTAGTAATATGGTATTTTGCTGAATTAATGAATTTTACAAAGAAAATGGATAAGGTGAATATGCAAAAATGCAATGAAATTAAGCTTTAGCAACATTTGATTTTTTTTTTTAGAAAAAATAAGGTTTCTT
Source organism: Culex quinquefasciatus (assembly GCF_015732765.1). Taxonomy (NCBI): domain Eukaryota; kingdom Metazoa; phylum Arthropoda; class Insecta; order Diptera; family Culicidae; genus Culex; species Culex quinquefasciatus. Next base: position 171,082,136 of record NC_051862.1, on the reverse strand, counting down.
TTTTAATTTCAGTGGTTAACAAAAAAACTTACTTCTTTACTTATTCCCATTCTTCACCAAAAAAAAATGCGTGATGAGATTTAGGTTTTGGACACAAATTTCATCTAATTTTTTTTAGATCCGTAATAAAAAAAGTACACATGTTTTCAACTCGTTGGAAAGATCTTAAGATTACCTAACCAACGATGGGTCACATGATAGATCCGGGCATAGTTTACACACAATTAAATGAGTAAAAGTACATAAATATCATTTAAGTGATCAGGATTTGAGACAGAGTTGCCAGATCGTCAATATTTTGGACTCGTTGGAAAGATCTTTTGATAACCTAACTAACGATGTATAACATGTTGGTATGTATTTGAGTCGATTTCCGGTCACTTATATAACTCCCGGATACACATTTTTGCACATAACTTTTGAACAACTTATCAAAATTTTATAAAAATCAATAAATACGTATGGAACCCTTAAACCAAATCGTATGCAATTTGTTTGACCAAAATCGGTTCAGCCGTGTGACATTATTTGTCACATACACACGCATAGACATTTGTTCAGTTTTCGACTCTGAGTCGATAGGTGTACATGAAGGTGAAAGTGAAGATTCTTATGCGGTACGGATTTGTAAAAAATAGCATTTTACAAAAAAAAACTCTTATAAAGTGAAAACGCATGCAACTATAAAAATTTTAGTATTTTCTGAAAATACTGTTTTCTGTGAAAATTTTAGTATTTTACACCAAACATTTAAATAATAGAGAAAATTCATGTAAAATTTCGCTTCGTTTGATATCCATATTGCAGCTTATGAATTCTTGTGTATTTGAAAAATACTCTGTATTATGAGTAACAATTTGAGTTATAAAATTTGAGAAATTTTCTACATTACCATAATATATTTCTTAATGAAAGCATTGAAAATTTAACATGAAGTGGCTGGATAAAGTAAATTTAAGAAAGATTTGGAAAATTGATTATCTTCCGCTATCTCCGATAAGATTACCACCGATAGAATTATTGATAACGATAACAATAAAAATTTTCGTTATCCTTAGACGTTAAAATTATGGATGGTAAATATTTCGATTAGCAAACCTTTTATCAAAAAAAAATCAAAGAATTTGATTTTTAGTGAAAATTTTAGTATTATAAATTTTAAATCATACTTCAGTGACAAATCTTTACAAAATTTTGGAAAAAATTGTACCCTCGTCTTCAAACAAAAATCCTAAAGATTATTTTTTAGATGGTGCGAGATCTTTTTGTGGAATTATTTAAGGTATTATTTAAAATGAAAAAATCGACGGTTATTGCCGATCACTAATCACCAATAGTATTATCGTTTTCGATAACAATTTTTATACTGCTATTATTATCATTCCAATGTAAACAAATTAAATGTTATTTAAATGAAATAAATATATTTTAAATGATTTGTTATAAAACTTCAAATTATGAAAATTGATAAAAATGGTCGTGAAATTCAGTTTAAAAACACCTACCAACTTATTTTCTACGTAGCCTCATCTCGAGTTGTACCCAGAAACATGGGTATTTTGAATTCATCAAAGATATTTTTACAGGACCGAATGGTTTGATTCTCCATACAAAATTTGGAGAGAACTCATTCGGCTCTGTCTACACGGAAAAAAATCAATTCTCGAAATCGTGAATTGTGTTCATGAATTTGAGATTCACGAAGGAATATATTCACGTTTATAGTGCAAATGCACCATACTCATGAATAAATTACTTCGTGGTTCTCAAATTCATGAATATTATTCACGATTACGGGAATTGATTTTTTCTGTGTAAATATTTTTGAAAAAATTAAATTGCATGTATTTCTGGGGACTCCATAGTTCATTCTTCTCTTGAGTTTAGCCTACGCAGCAATTTTTAACCATTTTTGTAGGTAAGTGTGATGATTTTTCTGCACTAGTCTAATATTCTTTAATCAAGGGCCCTAATGTCGGTTCAATTAAAACTGAATAATCACTCAGGGTTAGTTAATTTGGCTTCTGAAAGTGGGTTATTCTTTACTAGCTAGCGATTGATTGCCCGCAGCTTAGCAATTGCTTCATGGATTGCATGCAAATTTGAACAAAATCATCCTATTCTTAATTCTTGGATCTTTAAAAAAAATCATTGCAATAATAATCGATTTTTATTTTTGGTTCAAGTAGACCTCATGTTAATCAATGCGAATTTTAAGTGACAAAGATATCAAATTGTACCACGTACTTTCAGGCAAAAGTCAACAATCTTTTACACAAAAGTGCAAAATGCGAAAAACGGAAGCCAAAGATCAACCGTACTTCCCGGAATGCAGTATGCCTCGAACATTTGCACCGAACAAATATTTATCCAATCTGAGCAGCATCTGCCGCGCGACAGCTAGTGTACCGTATCGGCTGGAGACACACGCCGAGGATTTGACTTCATGCTAAGCTTTGCCGACAAGGAACTATGACTTAGACTCAGACTACGACACCGCACACACGTGTTCGAGCCGCGGCGGTCTGGGAAAGATAAACAACGCTGCGGGATTGTTTTCGTCACCGACCGTGAAATCGTGATAAATGTGGCGAAATTTTTCATCTTGAATAACGCGATATTAATGGTTATCACACACATGATTGATTAGGTTTTTTGGGGGGGACGATGTGTGTCCTTGCACACTGTCTGTATAGTAGGGTAAATGGATCAGGAGTTGATGCGAATTTTCGACTAGGAATCATCGACCTTGACAGGCGAATCACTGCCAAAAGTCAGAGCTAGAGCTGTGAAAGCTAGAGGAAAGTACCTTGGGCTGAAACGGCACCACCCACGAATCAAGACAAACAGAAACAAACATTAATCATAATTTATTTATGAAGCTCACAATGTGTTGTTCATAGGCGTTGGAAGGAGGGAGGATCTTCATGAGGTGGAGGGAGTGGGAAAGCCAGTCTGCAGCACGGATCGGGGAAAAGCCAACCGGGATGACAGAAATAACTTCGTTATTATGTCAAGAACATGGCTTGACATCTGCATGAAAAGCGAAGAAAAAGCCGGGACGACTTTTGAGACGGTTTGACGCAGTTCCCGGCGCTTTGAATAGTACGTTGTATCCTATTGCATACAGAGTTGCGGTACAAGTTGTGCCAGCGGAGCAACTTTTGAAAAGGTTGTTCACCGTTATAATCAGCAAACTGCAACGACACTATGGAACCGGCAAACGGCGATACGGCGTGGCATAATTATGTTTGTTTGTGGCGTCCATTCAGAGCTGGTTGGAGGTGAACAGAGTCAATCTTTTCAGCATTTGCGGCGGAGCTTGCGGCTTTTTTCTACTCATTATTGTATTCAATGCAACGTGAAAAGATAGTTTTTTTTTTCATTGCTGTGACTTTGTAATTTAATAAAAGCAAAGAAAAGATCTCATGCAACAAATTGAAAAGATTTTCGAGCAGATGAAAACATCTAGAGCTACTTACAAATAAAAAAAGAAGAATATTCGTAGCTGGGTCATACTTTGTCAACATGTTTGAAATGGGATATATTTCAACCAAAACATCGTTTTTTTATTTCAACGGTAATTATGTTTCGATTGAAGTTTTTAGTAATATCGCTCATAAACATGATTTAATCCAGGCTAAAATTTTTAAATCTGTAAACAAAAATGTTTACAAAGGTTTGGCAAAAAAAACAAGGGAAAATATTTTTATCTCAAAGTTCTACGTGTGTGTTCCCAATTTGAATTAAAAAATAACGGTTTTTACTTGACATTATAAAATTGATAAAATGTACTAGCCTTTTCTTTTTCCAGAATCGTAAACATTACCGGCAGTGGGGGTGACTATGGGTCAAAAAACAATAAACTTTCCGTAATTTCTAAAAAAAAAACAATTGAAATGACATCGAAAATCTTTTAACTTAGAATTATTCTTAGATAGTTTACTAAACTAAGATATTAAGAAATATGGTGGAATTTGATGAAAATTAACTCAATCTCATCCCTTAAAGAAGGTGACATTGGGTCAAATGAAACTAAAATGATGCTCAAATACAAAGATATGGTAAAAACAAGTTAACCAACACTGTTTCTTGTTGGAATCGTATTGACCATGCTACAATGTTTGAAGTAGAGATTTTCAAACATTTTGGGTACTTTTCGAGCTATTCCGTCAAAAATATTAAAAAGTTGATTTTTCGAGAGATAATTTTTGGCCAAAAACGTACCTCAACTTCAAACGAAATGACAAGATTTGTTCTAGAAATGAGATTATGAGGTTATAAATGAGCAATTCATTTTAAGATGCCCCTAAACAAACCTTGTAACAGAATTTAGTTTATTTGAGAAATACCTGAGAAATGGTAAAATCCGTGAAAAATCATTTAGGCCCAAACTCACCCCCAAGACCCCATGTCACCCTCACTAATTTTTAAAAATGAAATTGAGTGAAAAAAAAATTTAACAAATCTCGGCGAATTCGGCCAATTTCATAAAATTTCAATATATTAAGTTTATTTTAAATCGGATGAAACTTTTTGAGAGCAGCACTGTGGCCAAAAAAAGTCATTTTTATTCATTGATTCGTCTCATTTGCCTCCACTCTTGGCAGCTGTCTTAAACAATAACATTCTTTAAAAAATCCTTTTTTATAAACTTTTTCACATACATTTTAATTTCCAAAAACCGTACTTTTTACTAAATGAACAAAAAGGTATGTTTTGAGCATTAAAATAGTTGATGGATGTACATATTTTTCAATAATCATGTTTTTTTTATATTTTTTCCAGTTAAAATGCATTTTGCAATCAATAGGAACTAGATTTTTTTTTCGATAAAATACATTGAATTTTGCTATATTATTTAAAAAAAATCTATGCCAGAGAATATTGTTTATTCATTTCTATTGATCCAAAATGCCTTAAATTTCTTTCACCAACAATATAAAGATTTTGAAAAAAAATGTTCACAAAATACCGTATTTTTTCGGAAGAACTCGAATTTTCCTAATTTTCAGTATGTATGCTTTTTCAATTTATTAGAGTTTTTTTTTTTACCGTATTTTATTGCGGGTATCAGGATTAATTATCATTCTGCTGCGATCGTATCCCGCCGTTGCGGAAATCGCAGAGGTCCCTTAGTAGGCTCAATTGTTGACATGCTCGATCAACATGCTTGATTTCAAATCTGAATAAGTCACGTGGCTGCAAAAAATCTGAAATAAGCAAAGCATGCTCGGGATGCCATGCTGGTTTTTGGTACTTTGAAGTGACACGTGGTTGTAAAATGCGTTGCGCTGATCAAAGTGCGCTTTATAGTCGCAGCCAACCAACAGTTCAGAACAGACCGCCGCACTTTGCGCAGTAGCCAGACTGACGCTCTCTAGAACCGCAGAATGTTAAAATATCTTGCCAAGGATAATATGAAATATACACAAATTTCAAATTTTTCAATATGGATATCAAACAAATTGAAATTTCGTGTGCTTTCTCAATATTTTTAAGTTGTTTTTTTAAATACTAAAATTTTCACAAATGACTGTATTTTTTTCGAAAATATTCAAGCGAAGCAAAATTTTATGTGTTTTTTCACTTTATTAGTTTCTTTTTTTTTTTTTTGAAGATTTCCATATTTTCACAATATCGTATTTCTTCGGAAATACTCGAATTTAAAAAAAAAATTCAATATGGGTAGCAAACGAATTGAAATTTCGTTTGCTTTTTAAATTTATTATACATAAATTTTAACAAATTACCGATTTTTTCGAAAATACTCGAATTTTCAAAATATGCAATATATGGTTATCAAACGAAGCGAAATTTTGCATGCTTCATACATGCATTAAAATTTGCGTAATTTGATACCCATATAACAAATTTTGAATATTAGAGTTTTTTCGAAAAAATACGGTAATTTGCGTTTTTTTTTTGTATTTTTCAAAAAAACTCTCCTAATGTGAAAAAGCAAACAAAATTTCGCTTCGTTTGATACCCATATTGCAAATTTACGCAAATACGATATTTTGTGAAAATTTTAGTTTTTAACAAAAACAACTCTAATAAAGTGAAAAAGCATACCAAATTTCACTTCGTTATCGTAACCGCGATAGTTCTATCGTTAACAACCTTGGTCTGATTATCTACAAACTAAATTGAATGATTTCTTAATAATGAAAACGCAATCTTTGGTAATGGGCAAGCTTTGATATAACAGTTTCAGCCATATCAAAAAGTCAAATTATGTCCTTTTTACAGTTTTTCAAATAAAAATTTGTTTGATTTGTATATTTTGAGGTGTAACTATTTTTTTTACGGAATAAAAACGTTTTCCACATATCTAGTTAAGAAGTAGCAGAAATAAAACAAATCTTAGAAATTCTGAATACTTTGCTGCAGAACAAATCAGACTTGTGCTAATTGTTTGTAAGCCAGACCGGGAAAACAAATCTTTTGTATGAATTAAAATCCCTCACAAAAGTAGCAATCACCCCTTCCAATTATGCAAAAGATGCATATCGGTGCGTTGCGTTACAAGGTCGGCGTGTCAGCCGTTGAGATAAATCATGCCGAAAGTGTCTTGCATAACAAATTCCGCCAGAGTTGGTTCCATTTGCATAATTTGAGTTAGAAATGGGGCCGAAATTTGCCTTAAATCTAACGCCACACTCACATTCAGCGAGTAGACTTTGGGCCGACAAGCAAGCAGGCTGACTCATTTGTCAGCAACAGCTAAGATATTCTATGTAGAACCGAAAAAAAAGTTAGGTTATTTTCAATACATTCTTGATGATTTAGTGACAAATGTTTTACCTTTTGATTACACAGTTCAACAAAAAATCAAATGTTTCTTGTCTCTGAGACGAGAATATGTGTTCCTAGTAGATTTGGGCCTGCTGAATCCGAATCTGGGTCCAGAATTGCTCCAAATGGTCCCAATTTTGAGATACACCCGTTTGAAATGTTAGTTTAGGCCAAAATTGGCTACTTTGTCGACTATTTTACAAAATAACTATTGAATAAACAACTAAACCAATACATGTATCTTAAAGTTCACGTTTTCCCCTTTCTGAAACACCCCTGGTTTTTTAAAAATTTGATTGTTTCTACGCATATTTATAGCCATTTTAAAATTATATTTTCTGTTGGTTCTCATTCAAGTTTTTCCAACTTGCATGCAAGTCAAATTCTAATTTTAAAATGGCTATAAATATGCGTAGAAACAATCAAATTTTAAAAACCAGGGGTGTTTCAGAAAGGGGAAAACGTGAACTTTAAGATACATGTATTGGTTCAGTTGTTTATTCAATAGTTCTTTTGTAAAATAGTCAACAAAGTAGCTAATTTTGGCCAAAACTAACATTTCAAACGGGTATATCTCAAAATTGGGACCATTTGGAGCAATTCTGGACCCAGATTCGGATTCAGCAGGCACAAATCTACTAGGAACACATATACTCGTCTCAGAGACAAAATCTTGTTGGACTGTGTTATATAAGTCTGAAGCTTTTTTCTAATTGTGAATTTTCAACGTCACGATTTTACTGAGACCCTCTGCATCTACAAAAGAGGCGTTAAAGATCGTTCCAAAAAAGTTTCCCAATTCTACGGCATAAATCAGCAACCCACCCCCCTACGCGCAATGTTTACAAGAAGCAACACTGTTCTGGCCTTGTATACATCCGTAGTTTGTTCTTTTTTGGCAGTGGGCGAAACCACCCATCAGTTTTCGGAAAATTTTCAGCCCTGCAACTGTGGTACCGTAATCTGGGGTGGATCGGGACTACAGTCTGAATAGGGACAGCAGTTTTTAGAGCACTTAAAGCTTTTAAATTTGGAAATGGATGTACACATTTTGTTGGCCTGAGTCTGTTCTAACCGAAACCAACCAGAAAAATCAAAGTATTGTGCTCCAACATGGTTAAAACTGCTGTCCCAATTCGCCCCATGTGTCCCGATTGACCCCAGTTTACGGTACGACAACAGAAAAAAAAGTTCCTCCAGGATTTTCTGTTGTGCTTGCTTGCTTGCTCTCATCTGACTGAAACAACCGACAACCGTTACCAATGTCCGTCGATACGGTGGACTGACCTCGTCGGGAAAAGCCGGCTTGTAACGGGTCGTAAACATGTAAAGTTCAGCCGCACAAGAAACTACAGCTGCAGGGCGGAGAGGCAATGTTTTCTGTTGCACCACTGACTGATAGGCATCGCTGGATGGGTCTTGTTGCTGCGAACGACACGGAAGGGTTATTTTTGGAACAGGCTGTGAATGGAAGCCGCTTTCCGAGATGATGTGATTTTGGGTCAATTTTGCGAAGCTTAAATACAGCTTCTAAACGAGGGGGTTTTCGATAAAGGTTGTGGTTAAGACGGGATACTTTTTTTTTAATTTCTACTAGAGCTTCACAAGATTTAGCAACTGTGATTGCAGCTGTTAAAAACCTCGTGCCGTCTTGTTGGCCTACAGGACAAAAGTTTACGGTGTATAAAATTTGTTACAGAAAAATCGTAAAACTAAGAGAAAAACTGCGATTGGCCAAAAAGTTAATTCTGTAGGCTAAAGTCCATGAAATTTCCTAACTTTTGACCCATACCCCTTGGTGTTGGAGGCTGTTGCAAAAAGATATTAAGGTTTAAAAAAAAATCATTTTTAACAGAAATTCCTAATTTGCAAAAGCTATGAGAAGAAGCGTAACCAATCCTGGATGTTTATGGCACATTTTGAAGTGCATCAAAAGACCTTTCGAATGCAACTTAGAGAGTTGGAATCGATGAATTTAACGCAAATGCGAGCAGTTTTAAGATTTTTTATGTTTTTGGACCTCAAACTTCAATGCCCGTTTTACCCCACTTCCTTTTGTCGTCATATTTGGCACGAGTTCATCTCATGTATAGACAAACAAACGCTGAAAGTTTCATCCAAATCTGAGTACCTCGATACGACCTCTAGAACAAACCGGGCAAAATCTACTAAAACTGCCTCTTAAAGTTTATTTCTCAAAATATCTGATGCAAAGCTAACAATTTTCGAAAAAAGAATGCAAGCTAAATCAAATTTGAAATCAAAAACTTTTTAATTTTTTAATTGTTTCGTTTTAAGTTTGCTAATAATTATGAATTAAAGTGAATTTTGGCTATAAAAATCATAGCATTTTTTTTTCAACAATGTAAAAATCATTATACATATTATTGTTATTCTTATTGTTGGTATCATATTTTATTACCGTTTGAACATGATTTAACTTGTACAAAATACTTTGAACTTTATTGAAATCACCATCTACAGTACCGTTAAAAGTATTCATTTTGCGAAAAAAAAATTTCGAAAAAACTTAGTTTTTTGAAATTTAATGACTGCAAAATAACTGTACTGGTATGAAAGGCATGCAACAAAAATTTTTTCAGTAAAATGTAAACCATGGCAAGTAATTCAAAATTTTCTGTTTTGTCCCCTTAAAAAACTATTGGTTCGGTTTTCAATTTATAAAATGTAAACTTTTGCGATGTTTTCTGCTCTTTTTAATAACGATAATAGCAAAATTCACATTATGTTTATTCGCAAAACGAAATTAATTTAGCACAATCTAAAACTTTAAACAAAAAAGACCCTAAGTCCTTCTCTTGTTATTTAGCGATGTTTTATTTTAAGTTAAATTGAAAAATTAAGTTAAATTATTAAGTTAAATTTAGAGTATTTAAAATAATTCCTCAAATTTATTTATTATTCAACAATATATTTTATTAAAATACCCAAGTAGCAATCCAAATGCTCCTAAGTTTTATCAGTTTTTATAAAACATTTGAAAAAAGCGTCTTGCTTTTATAAAAGCTTTTATCAAGTCTTTTTGGGCTTAGCAAAATACTGTTCTAGAATTATCTTGAAAAAATCTTGAAATATTCTCGAAGAACATGGAGCAAAGTTTTATTTATCTCTTTTTTATGTACTTACAGTTATCTTGAAGAAGATATTCCCAGAACAAATTGACTTAACCAAATCAGTATTAAAACCAAGTTGTTTAGGGAAAGCTTTATTCGAAATCCATTTGTCTTGCCCTTTCAAATGTCAAACTCAGTCTAATTTTAGCAGCAAGAAGATCGGACGTTTCCAAAGTGCCGGGCAAGCTCTTTTATTAAATTAAAAAAAGATCATACTGCATTCGTAACTGTTATGTGAGTTAGTGACTAAATTGTGTCAAATTTAGATTCGTGAGGTGATGAAACAAGTGTTGTGCTTCTTTCTGAGCTTCCGGCGATGAACATTGGAAGGCGTTTCCGAATTATCAAGTGAAAAAAGTGTCAAGTGTTCTTTTCTATTATTATAAATAAATAAAAACGGTGAACTGAACGTAATCCTTGTTTTATTCAAATTTGACGAAAACTCGTTATTCGTAATTCACGAAAATGACGAAAATGTGCCAACACATGTTTTTTGGATCTACCTCCAGTGGGCTAAAACTTGCATGCGCTACGGTCGCAGTATTGTGCATTTTACTCTGGGTTAAAACTATATCAAAGCTCACTTCAGTCTAGAACCCCTTGCTTACTCTTAAACAAGAGCTTTTCAAGAAACGTTGTTTTTGATCAAGAACATCTCCAGAAAAGATGTTTTTCTAATAGCTTTAAGCAAGAACAAATAGATTTAACGAATTTCGCCATGTTTAAATGAAAAAAACAGCGAGCTAGATGGACGCCATGATGATGTTTACAGCTAAACAAGAAAAGTTTGCTTAAATTTTATGAAAAATGAGAGTTATTCTGACAGAATAATGTATTCGGTGTCTATTTTTTCGAGGTATCTCTAGAAATTGATTGGTGAAATTTTAATGGCATGGATTTTCTCGATATGATTGGTTCTATAATCAAATACTTATTTATATAGTTATTATATTCATGTCACCGAATAAAGTTAACCATTTGTCGTTTAAAGATTCAAAGAATAGTTGGATTTAATAAAGTAAATATTGCACCCATATTTTCTTGATAAAATATAATTTATCTTAATCAAGAATAAACAAGTTTAAATCATGTTTTATTGCGGCTACCAAGAGTTCTTCAAATTAATAATAAATGTGATTAGCTTTAGCATAATTTCTATTAGATCTCTTGAGAGTCTGTGGAGAGTCCGTTAAAAATCAACAGCAATACTGTTTGGCTCTAGAACTCTCCTGAAATACGCTCTTGACAACCTCCTAAAATGGTCCATTTTACACTTAACGCTGCTTTAACTCTTCTTTATTGCTGCTTTCAGGATAAAGCGGTTTTTTGCTCGAATCTTTCCAGAGACTCTTGAAATATACTTCCAGAGTGAATTAAAACTTAAATTGTTACTTGGGTACTGTCATACTAGAAAATAATAAATGCATCAAGAAACCCTTGGCACGACTTGTTATTATGTTTGAAACAAATTTTTATTTTTTTTAGATTGTTTAAATATTCTTAAGGAAATTAAGATTACGATAATAACTAGAATACATATTCGTTTAAACATTTTTTTATTATAAACATTTTACCACTTTTGTGGCATTCATGTCTTATTCGTTTTAGAAAGAAGAAATCAAAGTTTATCTATCAAAACTGCTAGATATATTTGCACAAGCTGCTAACACACAAAAAAAATGGATAAAAAAATTTTGCAGTTAAAAAAAAATCAAGGGACACTTTTTGAGAAACTAACAAACTCTCCACTCTATTCGCATGTAGCCAATTGCCCTTGATAAAAAAAATACCTTTTTGAATTATTTGCAACGGCTTTGATTGGTATTTGGAAGAACTAACCATTTATGTTTTGCCCTTCTAATTTGTCATCCAACATTGAAGAGGGTTGGCGACATAAATTTTGAAAAATATTTGAAACGGCCTGAAAATAGTTCTTCCAAATACCAAAGCAACAGCCGAAAGATGAAAAAATAAAAAAAAAAACGTTGGAATCTATCTCTTGAAATGAGTAATTAAAAAAATGCATTTTTTCTAAAATGATAAAACTATGATCAAGGAATCAAAGAAGTTACGATTGTTTGATGCAAAGTTTGTCAGTACAAGTCCCCATACAATTTTGGCAAAAAATCCATCCAAATATTAATTTCTGTATCTTTAGAACAGATTTTCTAATCGATTTGCCGTCGACAAAATTGTAGGTCAGCTAAAAAATTATCATTTTTTTAACTTTTCATATACAAAAGAAATTGCAAAAATAAACGTTTTTGAAAACTCTCATTTTTGGAAGTGTTTAAAATGTCAAAAAATGCCTCATTGAGGTATGGCCAAAATTGATTCAAATTCATTTGACAGAGTCAAGTTGATCAGCAAATCCGCTCTCAAAATACAGATTTATGAATATTTTAAATAGCCTTGGACTAAAATAAATACAGATTTATGAATATTTTAATAGCCTTGGACTATTGTAAAAAATGTTTATATTAAAACAAATCTTGGTAATATTACATCTGGGAAGGGATACATCTTATGTGTCAGAAAAAATGTGTAATTTGTGTACTTTTACCACTTTTCTGATTTAATGTCACTTTTTCAGTCTAAATTGAGGTAAAATCATATAAGACGTAATATTCAAGCTTCCAAAATCAAATCTTCCAATTTTACACAATATATTACTGTGTATGGAGACCTGTACACAGTAAAAAAATAGTGTAAATTTGGAAGGTGTGATTTAAGAATTTGAATATTACCTCTTGAATGCTATAATTTAAGTTCAATTAAGATTGAAAAAGTGATATTACACCAGAAAAGGAGTAAAATTACACATTTTTGTCTGACATAAAAGATGTACTCCTTCCTAAATGTAATATTACCATGATTTTGTTTTACCTGTGAATCATAAAGAAATTTTCACAAAAAGCAATTCTCTATGACTTCGGAAAATTATTTTTCATTGATTTTTTTTTTTCGATGAATCTTAGTGTGTACTTTTTCTTTCACAAAATAGTAATTTTGTATAATTTTACTTACACAGAAATATTACATCTGGGAAGGGGTACATCTTTTATGTCAGAAAAAATGTGTAATTTTACCTCTGAAAATGTGTATTTTTACCACTTTTATGGTGAAATGTCACTTTTTCTGTCTAAATTGAGGAAAAATTACATCATAATAGAGGTAATATTACATCTGAAATTGAGTACATCTGTTATGTCTGAAAAAATGTGTAAATTTACCACTACAAATGTTTAATTTAACTCATTTCTTGTGTAATGCCACTTGTTAGGTGAAAATTTAGGTTAGCATAAAAAAGGCAATATTCAACCTTCCAATTTCTTAAATTGCACAACTGTGTTATAAGATTTTTTTCACAAATGTCCATCTAATGAAAAATACTTGCACAACGCATCTGACGAGTGAAATGCGATCCATCCACTTTCGTAATCACCAAACAAAGCATCGCGCACATATCGGTATAGATTTAATGATCCCCTCCAGGGCCATCGATTTAATTGGGCCGCGTCAATCACGGATCATGTTTCAGCTCGATGCATAACTCCATGTTTAAAATCGCGTGCGCCATTGTGTACAGCATAAATTCGCCTTCGTCCCTCACTAAAGTGTGGACATTCCCGCGCTCATAAATCTTCGTCGTGTCACGTGTGGCCGTGTGACACTGCTGCTGCCGTCGACATGAATTTTGCATTGGGAAAAATTACGATACACTATCAATTTTAAATTCTTTTCCGCTCGTGCACTAAATATTTACGGCACTTCGATTGTGTGAAAGGGGTGTGGCTCGTGACACTTTACAGTCTCTCCTCTCCTGCGTCCCAAGTATGCAAAAGTGGGTGGTGGTGGGGGGATGAAATTTCATTCCGGTATATTATTCTGCGGAATAAAATGAGGATGTGGGTTGGGGGGTTTAAACTTGCCACTATTTGACCAGAGATTTGGTGTATACAGAGCGTGCTGTTTTCAACTGGTGATGGAGGAGACGGGGGAAATGGGTGGAAAATCTGTGGAAGCTTTTGGTTCAACACCAGGATGACCGTGGGGACACCCGCTGCAAAAGCATTCTGCTGTAATGCGAAAGTTTCGGGTCTCCAATGCGAATAGGGGAGACTTTCCTAAAATTGAAGTGAAGCAAAAAGCAAAAAGCAAAAAGCAAAAAGCAAAAAGCAAAAAGCAAAAAGCAAAAAGCAAAAAGCAAAAAGCAAAAAGCAAAAAGCAAAAAGCAAAAAGCAAAAAGCAAAAAGCAAAAAGCAAAAAGCAAAAAGCAAAAAGCAAAAAGCAAAAAGCAAAAGCAAAAGCAAAAGCAAAAAGCAAAAGCAAAAGCAAAAGCAAAAAGCAAAAGCAAAAGCAAAAGCAAAAGCAAAAGCAAAAAGCAAAAACAAAAAGCAAAAAGCAAAAGCAAAAGCAAAAAGCAAAAGCAAAAAGCAAAAGCAAAAAGCAAAAACAAAAGCAAAAAGCAAAAACAAAAGCAAAAGCAAAAGCAAAAAGCAAAAAGCAAAAGCAAAAGCAAAAAGCAAAAAGCAAAAAGCAAAAGCAAAAAGCAAAAGCAAAAGCAAAAAGCAAAAAGCAAAAGCAAAAAGCAAAAGCAAAAAGCAAAAGCAAAAGCAAAAGCAAAAGCAAAAAGCAAAAGCAAAAAGCAAAAAGCAAAAAGCAAAAAGCAAAAAGCAAAAAGCAAAAAGCAAAAAGCAAAAAGCAAAAACGCAAAAACGCAAAAACGCAAAAAGCAAAAACGCAAAAAGCAAAAACGCAAAAACGCAAAAACGCAAAAAGCAAAAAGCAAAAAGCAAAAAGCAAAAAGCAAAAAGCAAAAAGCAAAAAGCAAAAAGCAAAAAGCAAAAAGCAAAAGCAAAAACAAAAAGCAAAAGCAAAAGCAAAAGCAAAAGCAAAAAGCAAAAGCAAAAGCAAAAAGCAAAAAAAGCAAAAGCAAAAGCAAAAGCAAAAAGCAAAAGCAAAAGCAAAAAGCAAAAAAAGCAAAAAGCAAAAAGCAAAAGCAAAAAAAGCAAAAGCAAAAAGCAAAAGCAAAAGCAAAAAAAAGCAAAAAGCAAAAAGCAAAAAAAAAGCAAAAAGCAAAAGCAAAAGCAAAAGCAAAAAGCAAAAGCAAAAACAAAAGCAAAAAGCAAAAGCAAAAAGCAAAAAGCAAAAGCAAAAAGCAAAAGCAAAAAAAAACAAAAAGCAAAAGCAAAAGCAAAAAGCAAAAGCAAAAAGCAAAAGCAAAAAGCAAAAGCAAAAAGCAAAAAGCAAAGCAAAAGCAAAAGCAAAAAGCAAAAAGCAAAAAAAGCAAAAGCAAAAAGCAAAAGCAAAAAGCAAAAAGCAAAAGCAAAGCAAAAGCAAAAAGCAAAAGCAAAAGCAAAAGCAAAAGCAAAAGCAAAAGCAAAAAGCAAAAAGCAAAAAGCAAAAAGCAAAAAGCAAAAAGCAAAAAGCAAAAAGCAAAAAGCAAAAAGCAAAAAGCAAAAAGCAAAAAGTAAAAAGCAAAAAGCAAAAAGCAAAAACGTAAAAACGCAAAAAGCAAAAACGCAAAAAGCAAAAAGCAAAAAAAAACACACCCCTCCTTCCCCTACCGTGGCTGCACTCTTACGGAGGAGAAACTTTTCCCGAAAATGGGAAATCGTATTTCACAGATTATAATCCAATTACTTGGCTCCTTTGGTCCGCGCGTAAGCTAGTGTTTCCACTGTGTTTAGTAGCAGGGGTGGGTGTCCCAACCAAAACCTTTTCTCCGATGTCCGGGGTCAACACCGAGTCGGGGCGATTATGAAAAGTGGACCCCCGAGTCCCGTTGGCCACCGGAGGGGGAGGTCCGAATTTATCCCTGGCTCGATCGGGCTCGACAGGGCGGGAAAAATAAGAATTCCTACGCGTTTCCAAAGAGTTTACGAGTTTCCGGCCGAGTGATTTTATACGGCGTGCAATTTCTCGGTGTCCATCTCTGTGTTTGGTTGACTACTTTCGGGGGTATTTTGCATATACACTGTGTTTTTATTTTATTTTTGCTGGTCAACTTTTTTCGCTGAGCTGTGCATATAAATTCCCGCATTCCAAAGCAGCGAAACAGAACACTCCCACCATAAATTACAAGCCGCGTGTAATTTGTTTTTATTTTAAACTATAAATTGCACTTCCCACCCTCTACCACCCCCACTAAATTTGAACCCACCGCCCCTCTCCAAATAAAATGGCATTTTTGTGTTCAGGGAAACGAAAACTAGTTTTTAAAAACTTGTTCGCGAGTAATAAAAATCGGATTTTTGGCTCAGCACGTGGCTAATAAACGAGATTGCGAGGATTTTTGTGTTTTTTTCGTGGAATGAGGTGAAATATTATATTTGCAGACCGTTTTGTGTTCGTTTCGGAGAGCAGTTTGCCGCCATGGGAAAAGGATTCCAGTTAAAAAAAAATCGGATGGTGTCAAGTGGCGTTTTGACCGTTTTTGGAGGGGATGGGGGCGTAAAAAACGTTGATGGTAGTTTACGAATAGTTTAGCGATCGTTACAGCAGTTTAGATTCTTATTTATTGCCAATACTCTGTTGATAAAGTGTTTGATAACAAAAAAATCCCTCGAACGATTGATTGCAGGGAGTGGATTTCCAAGAGAATGAGATTATTTTAGTATCAAAATGAATTACAAGAATATTTATTCAAAAATCATTCAAATTTATCCTTATCTGATATTTGCCTGCTTGAATTTATCTTGATTATTATAACAGCAACAAATTGATCTTCGACATTGTATTCACATATTGTTTGTTAAAAAAAAATCTAGTTAATTAGAAATACTTCAGCAGTTTTCTTCTTTGTACAACCTAAATAATTCCACCGTAAAACTTCCCCCGTTCACAATCATCAAAAAGAACCAGTTGCTCCGTTAATGGCTTGAAAAGTTTCGTGCTTCACGTTCGTCCGTCCTCCACACGTGGTGCATGTTTATGGAGCAGGCGGGGATTGTGGGCGGAAGGTTCTCCGCTGTGTGGCGCTGAGCTGTGTGTGACAACAGCGCCGGAAAGTATGCAACTTCTGCATAGGTCATAAAATCTTGGTCGTCCGAACAACAACAAAGGCTAACCGCTAACGACGTTAACCGCAAGCCTTGGCCAAGTCAGGTGGTCCTCGGAAAAGGGGGTTGAGGGTAGCACAATTTGTTGTTTTAATTTCCTCAGCAGCAGCAGCAAGTGACATGCAGGCAAGCTTGGAGCACATTTTAATTATTTTATCATCTCCAGATACCTGCGCCTGGATGTATGCAGTAAAGGCAACCGAGACGAGCACTGCATGTGACGAGCTTCATTACGAGCTTTCCTCAAAAGGGATGAAAAGAATTAGGTTCATACTGGCTTGACTCTGGCGTTGGCTCTCAGGTTCGCACGGTTTCATACTTTGTGGGTGTGTGCACGGCACTGAAACCCACACGACGAACAGTGAGTGTAATTCTTTTCATTCTGTATCGGAATATAATATGTACAACTACTCAGATGTGTCCCAACTGAATTAGAAATTATAAAGGCTTTTCAGATATACAAAATTAAAGAATATGAATCAGCGTACACATAAATAATATCTGATGCCAAATTCCACTTTTGGAATTGAAATATTTGAATTTTCTAATTTTAATGAATTCAAACATCAAAATTGAGCCAACAGTTTTTTTTTGTCTATTAACTAAATTTGGTTTCGTAAAATCGCTTATAGTTGTACTCGGATTTGCAAATTCACTTTGTTAAAAAAAAACTAAAAAAAACGAAGCAATTTTGGTAATATATAAACAAAAAACTTATTTTTTCCCTGTTTGCTGTAACCCAGCTAAATTCATTTTTCCCTTTGCTTCACCTCAGGTCCAATGTTTTTTAAATAAATTGGTGGGAAATTATTAAAAATTAAAAGATATGGTCATGCTTGGCTATGACTTCTACAAGTGAAAAATGTGTGAATAGTCAAATTAAAAAACGTTTAATTTTTATTAAGAGTGTTTTGTTTTTTTTTCGTTTTGTTTTTTCTTCTGAGAAGTCTTAAGCCATATCTACAACTTAGTCCAAGACACTAAATTGAACAGAAAATCCGTTCACATGATATAGATTTTTAAGTTATTATAAAAGCCTTTTTGTATGAAAACGACGAAAACGAAGTTGACTTTATAGCTGTCGTTGCTAGTACCAACCACTAGTGTCTTCCTTTTTATCTACAAGGACTTCGCCGCCCTGGGCTCCTAAATGTATGAAAGTATGGCACGGAGCGACGGCGCCGAATACCCATATTTACACAAAGAATTTTAGAGCGCCCGCCGCGGGATTCGAACCGGCGACCTCTGGATTGGAGTCCAGTGCGCGGTCCGATTGATCCACACGGGCGGGACCTTTTTGTATGAACAGCTGCCAAAATTGTATGGAGACTTGTATGGACGAACTTATGATGCAAAATGGGTAATTCTCTACCAACTCACACGAAATCGGGAAAAGTTGCCCCGACCCCTCTTCGATTTGCGTGAAACTTTGTCCTGAGGGGTAACTTTTGTCCCTGATCACGAATCCGAGGTCTGTTTTTTGATACTTCGTGACGGAGGGGCGGTACGACCCCTTCAATTTTTGAACATGCGAAAAAAGAGGTGTTTTTCAATAATTTGCAGCCTGAAATGGTGATGAGATAGAAATTTGGTGTCAAAGGAACTTTTATGTAAAATTAGACGCCCGATTTGATGGCGTACTCAGAATTCCGAATAAACGTATTTTCATCGAAAAAAAAACACTAAAAAAGTTTTAAAAATTCTCCCATTTTCCGTTACTTGACTGTAAAAAATTTTGGAACATGTCATTTTATGGGAAATTTAATGTACTTTTCGAATCTACATTGACCCAGAAGGGTCATTTTATCATTTAGAACAAAATTTTTCATTTTAAAATTTCGTTTTTTTTCTAACTTTGCAGGGATATTTTTTAGAGTGTAACAATCTTCTACAAAGTTGTAGAGCAGACAATTACAAAAAATTTGATATAGAGACATAAGTGGTTTGCTTATAAACATCACGAGTTATCGCGATTTTACGAAAAAAAGTTTTGAAAAACTAACTTTTTGCGTTTCTCTTTGTTTCGTCGTCCGTCTCTGTCGTGGGTGACCATGAACGGCCATGATCGACGACGACCAACTTTTTCAAAACTTTTTTTCGTAAAATCGCAATAACTCGTGATGTTTATAAGCAAACCCCTTATGTCTATGTATCAATTTTTTTGTAGTTGTCTGCTCTACAACTTTGTAGAACATTGTTACACTCTAAAACATAACCTTGGAAAGTTAGAAAAAACACGAAATTTTAAAATGAAAAATTTTGTTCTAAATGAAAAAATGACCCTTCTGGGTCAATGTAGATTCGAAAAGTACATTAAATTTCCCATAAAATGATATGTTCCAAAATTTTTTACAGTCGTAACGGAAAATGGGAGATTTTTTCAAAACTCTTTCAGTGTTTTTATCGATGAAAAATACGTTTTTCCGGAATTCTGAGTACGCCATCAAATCGGGCGTCTAATTTTACATAAAAGTCCCTTTGACACCAAATTTCTATCTCATCACTGTTTCAGGCTGCAAATTATTGAAAAACACCTCTTTTTTCGCATGTTCAAAAATTGAAGGGGTCGTACCGCCCCTCCGTCACGAGATATCAAAAAATGGACTTCGGATTCGTGATCAGGGACAAAAGTTACCCCTTAGGACAAAGTTTCACGCAAATCGAAGAGGGGTCGGGGCAACTGCTGTGTGAGTTGGTAGAGAATTACCCAAATATCTTCTCTGGTAATAGAAAAGGTATACACAAAGTTTCATCCGAACAAAAAAAAAAATACAAAAAAAAATGTTTTAAATTTGCTTGTTCTTGGGTAAATTGTTCCAAATTTATTTTTTACTTATAGTTTGCCATTTTCATATTAATAACATTTGTTTTAGTTTCGTGAAGTGGTTGTGAACAATAGGTTTATGTTAACTTTATTAAAAGTATAATCTTTTTCAATTAAATTCATCCGATAATAATTTTAAATATTTTTTTATTTACAGAGATTTTTATTAAATGTAGAAACCGTTAGAAATTTTATTTTACATATTATTTCAATTTGCATTTAGCAGAAGTGCAGTAAACATTTTTAATAAATGTTAGCATGATCTTAACAAGTAATTTCTCTGATTTTTTAAATTTTATTTTCAAGATTGAAGTTTTCGCCAAATTTAGCCTAGACGGATCGTTCGTTTCTTAGCTATCAACACTTGGAAAACTTATTTTTTTCTGAATAATTATTTTTTGTGGCTTTTTTTGAGAAACTCGAAGACCATTTTTTCATATGAATTTGTTTTAATTTTTTTAGTTTATTCAATACATTTTTTCCAGATTTGGCACTGTTAAAAAAATATGTTTCAAGCTTCTCAACAAACTGCAATGAAAATTCAAATGAAATTTTACAGGCAAAATAGAGTATGATTTTTTTATGAATAGGGTTTAGAATTTCCCGGGAAACGAGAAAAATATTTTTTTAAATCCCGGGAATCCCGGGAAAGTATTAAAATTCATGTATTTCATCATAAGGCCGTTGCAATTTTTTTTTAGTTTATGTTCCTCAACTCTGGCCAATGTTGAGGGGAAAGGGGGACAAAACTATATAAAAATACCTAGGTATTGACGAAATTGTTTTTGCTGAAAAAAAACTTTTTGCGGTATTGTACAACGGAATTTCACCAAAAAAATCCAAATTTCTTTGAGCGATCCCAGACGTGGTAGATATGATTTATAACGCAAGATAATGCATTTCAAATTGTTTTCAGTTGATTAGACTTCCACTTCCATTACAATTTTGGAGATTTTTGAAAAAAATATTTTTTTCTGCTCCCGGATTTTTGGATTGATTTTGAAGGGATAAGGAGCGACATAATCTTTGCAACGGCCTAAATTGTTTAAAAAAATAACAAGAAACGACAGGAAATAAAATGATACTAGTTAATTTAATTTTTTCTACAGGTTTAGAATTTAATGTTTTTAAAAATTATCTTCAAGCCAACTGAGGAAAATCGGGACTACAGTCTGAATGGGTACAGAATAATCCAGAGCAATTTGGAAATCGGAGTATAATTTTTTTCCCGTTCCTGTTTTAACTGAAATCATTAAAAAAAAATCAAAACATTATGCAAAAAATTTGTTCTGATTTGCCCAATGTATTTTTTTCAAATAAGAGATCCTAAATATACGTAAATAGAATCTTTTAAAACATATTTAAAATTCAATAGAAAATATTGAAAGCGCTAGGCATTTTGCGGATCTGTTAATTAAAATTTTAATAACTTTCCCTAATAAGCTAAATTAATGCAAATTTTAATGTCTTAAATTTTTTTTGGTTTCTAAGTATTCAACTGTTATTCAATTTGCACAACCAAATCTGAAAGGCAAAAGTTTGATTTTTTTCTCAATTTCATGAATTCCCGGGACAAAATATAAAAATTGTCGGGATCTGGAGATTCCCGGATTTGGAAAAATCCCGGGAAAATTGTCCTGGGAATTCCCGGGATAGACACAATAATAAGGATTTCAATTTTTTTCTTGAAAACAATATTTAAAAATGTTTGCCTGTAAATGCTTTTTTAATCACTTAAGATTAAACATAAATCGAAAGTCTATAAATATGAAATTTGGTTTTAACAGTTGCCAAAATTTATGGATGAATTAATGACGCAAAATAGCTTCATTTGGACTTCAATCGGTAAGGGCCACACAAAGTTTAAACAAAAATTAAATTACATCCTAGGTGTTTGGAAAGAATGCATAGCCAAATAAACAAAAACTTTGATAACGCCATCAAATTGTTTTTCACACTTTTAGTTTTGATTAAAATGTAATTTGGTATCTTTTGGTAGTGTTGATAGATTGGCAGATTTTTTTCTGAGTTATATCACCTAAAATGCAATAAAGTCTAGAAATAGGTTGGTAGAGGTACTTCATGATTGAGTTGTCAGTGTTGAAAAAGTACCTTAAAATAATTTACACCTTTTATACAAATATCAGCTATAAACTTAATTTTGAACTTGACTACCAATCATGCCACTTATTTTGTCCCACTGTTCGCACTGGCTGAAGCTAGGTTTTGGATATTGCAGCCGGCAAAAAGGCCCACCTCGTTTGCTTATGTGACTAGTATGAAATCATAATGGCTGCCACTTTATTCCCAGGACACACGAGCTTTTGAAACGCAACTCTGCAACAGCAAAAAAACATCCGCCATCATCATCATCAAAGTTTGCGTCATCATCATTACCTACCTGCAATTTTTAAAGGAGATTAAAAAAAAACTAGAATCTTCGAAAAACGCACCAGTTTGTGTAATGTTATTCTAGCAAGCTTTTACGTCATTTTAAAGGTAACAGCGGGTTTGAGTGTCATGGCATGTCTTTAGCAGAATGTAAGTTCGTTTTTGATGGTTTATCTAAAAATTGTTAACATGTTTTTGCATTTGAATTAAATTAATTTCCAGTTTTTTTTTTATTGGCGAACCCTTGATAATAAAGCTGATATATTTTTATATTCTGAAAAATAACTAATATTTTGAATTTTTGAGCTAAATAAATTTGGCAAAAATTTTTTTTATAAAATGAAAATCTGCAAGTTGGATGATAAAACACAGTCTTTAACCTGGCAAAAGTACGAGCTTTCCCCCTTATTCATCAAATCTTCAATTTAGAAAATTAGTAAAACAGTCCCGTCCCAACTCCTAATTACCAAACGTCACCAAACTTGGGGCAGCAAAAAAAGCTAGACGCATCCACCTTAATTGAAATGCTTCACCAAGTTTCCTCATCATATTTTTTTTCGCTTTATTTATAACAGATCAAACAAAAACCAATCTGAGGCAACACAATGCGCCAAAAGTGCTGCTTTCGTTCCTTGGCACGTGCAATTCACCCCCGGTAACCCGGAAACTTTCGATCCCCAATCCCGGCCTGGCCGGACCTTCCGGTGTGGAGCACAGCCAACACGACCACGCGATGGAACGTGACACTTGTACCGATGAAGTTATAAGTGCCAAAGTGGGGATCCGGGTCCGGAATTGGTTGGGGGAAAGGATAATCTTTCTTTTATTTTAGGTTTTTCTTCTTTCCCTAACTCACCCAATATCCTTCCAATTAGGGTCAATTATCTCTGGTTTTATTTTTGTTCATTCTTGTTTGCCATTGTTCGATTTTTTTTGTTATGTTTTTTGAGGGTAATTGCTTTTTTGAGTGATTCGAAACCTGAGATCTTCATGATAAGTTCATGTGAAATTTGAATTTGAATTGAGCATAAGGGTAAAGTGGCTTTGAGTTAAGTATACTCTGGTGTTGCACAATCAGCCGAAACAACATAATTGGATGCAGCTCAGTTGCAATCAGCTGAAACTATCACTGCGACAACTTGGCAAGGACAGACTGAATGACACTCAAAGTTTGTCACCCCATTCCCAACAGCCCAACAGACCCCAACGTCAACGCTCTGCGCAAGAACCTTCTCCGAGAAAACTCCGGCCGAGAGTGCCCAGGAAGGAAAATTAATTGCATCAAACGCATTAAAACAATTTGCAATAAAATGAAATTAATTCTTTTTAATCACTTTGTTCGGTGACACTCGGAAGTATCTATACCCAAGTAACTGGCAGCCCCGGGTGAAGAAGCCATTCCTGGCCCAACACCCCTCTTCCTTAGAATGTGTCAACCGGCGAGCCGAAAGCAATTTCTTTAAAAGCATCTTGGATCTTGGAGGAACGAGGCACGTCTCGTCGTGGAGCAACTTTGAGTGTACTTTTGCAGAAGGTGAGTAAACGGATTGCTCGGGAAAATCGGAACTTGAAACTGGAAACCGGTGTCACCGGCGGAACTGGTGTCTTATTAACCCTCTGCAACCCAACCCCGCCTTTAGACGGGCTTCGATTTAAAAAATCGCAAAAATCCACTTTTCAACCAATTTTTGATCTTTAAAAAGCATTGATAAGAAGAACTCTTAAAATTTAAGAAAATTTATGGGTTGGAAGTTTTACTTGTTTTATGTGACTTTGCCAATGTTTTTAAAAATGTAATTTTTTTAGGTGTCAACTTTGGCTGTGTTTTTTAATAACATATCCTATACTTTAGGTAAAAAGAAGTATGCAGTAATTTTTCTAGTGTCCCAGTCTATGCCTTTACGCATTTATTTACAATTTAAATGATAATGGTGCCATTTTATAGCAGAAAATTGTCTATAAAAACAAGAAAAAATTAGATAGGCACAATGCCTATCATTACAGGTGGTAGAATTGGACAAATACTACCAAAAACAAACATAAACTAAACAAGATAAATGCAAATTAAAATACTAAAAATGAAACAAGATAAACATAAAACAAGAGAAGTAAAGTTTTTCGTAGAACAAAAGTTGCACAAAAATTTTCGAAAAAAAAATTTGGGCAGAGAGTTAACCCTGGACATCAATATTTTGCCAAACATGAATTGTGAACCTGTTTGCGCCATGATATTTTATCATTATACCGAAACTTTCTCATTCACCAAATAAGTCATTTGCCTTGTGTTTTTTTAGTATGTTTAGTTTTGTGCTTTTTATAATAATTTTGTATTTTTTTGTGATTTTTGTGTTTTTTAGTGATATTTTGTTTGTTTTATATTGTGTTTTTAGTTTTGCATGTGATTTTACGTGTTAATGTTATTGCGTTTTTTGTGTTTCTTTTTTGGTTTTTTTATGGTCATATTTTTTTTTGTTTTTAGGTGATTGTGTTTTCTGAGTGTGATTTTTTGTGTTTTCACGATTTGTGTGTTAGTGTTTATGTATTTTTGATTTTTTTTTGTATTTTGTGTTTTTCATAGTTAGATTTTTTGTATGCGTTTTTGCGTTTCTCTTTTTTTGTATTCATTGGGTTAATTTTCTATGTTCTATGGTTTTTTTAATGTGTTTCTGAGTTTTTTGTGCTTTTGTGTTTTGTAGTGTTCTGAGCTTTTAACTCGTTTTTGCGTGTTTGTGTTTTGTTTATTTTTGTGTTTTATTTTTTTTTTTTTAAGTTGTGTTTTTTAGTTTTTGTTTTTTGTAATTTTTTAAAAGTTTTGTCTTCTTGATATTTTTTATTTGTTTTTATTGTTTTCAGATATCTCTCTACCACCTAACCCCGCCTTTAGACGGGCTTCGATAGAAAAAATCGCCAAAAAACTCTTTTTTAACCAATGTTTGATCTTTAAAAAGAACTCTTTTTTTATTTTAGGGTTAGAAGTTTGACTTATTTTATTTTACTTTGCCAATGTTTTGAAATGTATGTATTTTATAACATTTACTATATTTTAAGCAAAAATAAGTATGCAGCAATTTTTGTTGTGTCCTATGCCTCTACGCATTTTTTTTACATTTTAAATGATAATGGTATCGTTCAATAGCAGAAAATGTGAAAAACAAGCAAAAATTTAAAAAAACTGGTTGTAGAAAACAAGACAAAATCAGAAAAGCAAAATGTAATTATAGGAGGTGGTAAAAAAGGGCAAATACTAGTATAAACAAACATAAAATAAACAAGATAAATGCAAATTAAAATACTAAAAATAAAACATAAAACAAGATTATTAAAATTTTCTCTTTCTCAAAATGATCTCCTGAACACGAGAAAAAAAAATATCGAAAAATTATTTGGGATGTAGAGGGTTATTTTAGTAAATTTGCGTATTTGTGTTTTTAAGTTCTATTTTTTTTTTGTTTTCGCGTATTTTTATTTTTTTTAATGATTTTGGATGATTTTTGCGTTTTTGTGTTTTTATAAAGTATGTTTTAAGTGTTTTTGTGGTTTATTTTTTGTGTTTTGGGAGTTTTCTATTTTTTTTAAATTTTTCTAAGCATTTTATGCGTTTTTGCGTGTTTGTGTTTTGTTTTGTATTTCGCGTGTTTTTTTTTATATTTGGATTTTTGGTTTTTTTTGTGTTTCTTTTTAAAATGTGTTTTGTTTTTTTTTTTTTTTGTTGGATTTTGTTGCGATTTTGTATGTTTCTGTGTTCTGAATGTTTTTTTTTTATGTTTTTTGTGTGTTTCCATTGTTTTTTTGCGTGTTAGTGGTTTTGGGTTCTTAATGTTTTTTTTTTGTTTTTGAGTGATTTTTTGTGTAATTTTCGATGTATTGGCGTTTTTGTATGTTTGTTTTTTTCTGTGTATTATGTGTTTGTCATGGTTTCTTATTTTTTATATGTTTTTGCGTTTCTCTTTTTCACGTTATTTTAGTGTTTTCTATGTTTTTTTTTTTTTTAAAGTGCGGTTGGGGTTATTTGTCCTTGTGTGTTTTGTAGTGTTTTAAGCCTTTTATTCGTTTTTGCGTGTTTGTGTATTTTTGAGAAGTGTTTTGCTTTTTTTTTGTTTTGGCGTCTGAATATTTTTATTTTTGAGAGTTTTTGCGTGTTTTTGGGCTTATGCTTATTTCTGCGTTTTAATATTTTTAGTGTTTTTTTTTGTTTTTAGGTGTATGCGTATTTTAGGACTGTTTTTTTTTTATCTTTTTGCGTTTTTGTTTTTTTTTGTATTTTGAGTTTGTCCCGGTGTTTTTATTGGAATATTTTATTTTCTTAATGTTTTTTTTAGCTTTTGGCTTTTTTTCAATGATTTTTTTTTGTTTTTTTTTACTTTTTTGTGTTTTCAGTGTTTTATTGTTTTTTATTTCATAAATGCACATTCTGAAAGTTTTGAAAACTTTTTCTTGCTATTGTCTATTCAATAATTATTAGTAATCCTTCAATCGAGTTTTGATTTAACACACAGCTGAAACGAACTCCAAAACTCTGTTAGAAACTAAAATGAACTCATTGTAACTTGATTGTTAAGAAACAAAACCGAATTGAAAAGAATTTTGGTTTTTTTTTTTTGTGTGTTTTATGTACCTTGTGTTTTTATTTCAAGAACACATTTGCGAATATGGAAAAAAACAAATTATAGATGAGTATTACAGGGTTACTTTCATGGGAACAGGCAACGCTGGTTGAAGGTTTGAAGGTGCGCAAAGACTCGGAGCCGGCAAAGCACTTTTCATTAGGTTTATTGGAACTTGTTCGCACGTGGCTGGTATTTGAAATAAAAATGCGAAATTAGTAAAGGTAATCGACAGGTAAGGTGAGAGCGTACGGGCGCGTTTGACGAATGTCGTGTGTGTAAGGCAGCTTCATTTAAATCGCGATTTCAGTGCGAATTTCCAAGATTGGACCTACTAATTTAGTGTCATTCGGTCGGCCGCGAAAAGTTAGTCGCGAAAATTGTGAAGTTTGCCCGTTTTCGTGGAATATTTGTGCGTTTTGAACGAATTATTTTTCGGTCGGCTTTGACGTTTCTGGCCACCTTTGTGTTTTTTTTTTTTTTGCGAGCGCCGTCGTGAGAGAAAATTGCACGCGGTAGTGTGACCTGACCTAAACATACTTCGAAGTGCTCAACTTGCATGCAAGTGTGGTGCAAGAGTGACTGTGCGTTGACAGCGGCGGTGGAATAAGATGGTGTTGGTCAGCCGATGACTCCCCCTCTCCACCGTACCCCAGTACGAGGGTGTTTGTTGTGAGCTGCCTAGAACTTTGAACGCGATCGGCTCGGTGAAAGACGCGGGGTGGAGAGGTGGTAACTGGTGAGAGGGGAGTCTACCAAACTTCACCCTGCTGCTGAGAGGAAGCTTGAAGCAGGGAGGTGCTGCCTGGGAGGAACGGGAGACCAACGATTAGCACTGTTTGTCGTGCGAGGGAGGAGCTCAGGTAGCTCAGCGTTGTCTGACGTGTCATTGCCCTTGCCCTACAGTGCTTCCAGATTGTATCCTTTGCAAAGAATTTCTAATATTTGTTTCTCAAATATTTCAATATTTTTCTCACGTTTCTAAATTCCGTTAAATCTTTTCTTCTTTATGATTCTTTCTATCTAATCTAACAAAATTCTCATTAAAATATCATTATTTCATACAATCTCTAAAATCTCAATCTCTACGCTGAACTGTACGCTTTGCCTCATTTCCTTTAATAATTTATTATTTTTCAGATGGTTACGAAGGTAATTTAGTATCTAAAACAAAGTTATTGATTATATTCATTTATTATATTACATTGTACTATATATCATTACACTAAACACAACTTTCACAACAATAACGCAATAACAAACCGGAGCGTTTGGTACGGTATGTCCACGCATCCTTCCTCCCCTGTAGATTCTGTGAAATGTGATCCGTTCTCAGAATCCTCTCTGCGGTAAACACAACGCAGTAGGGCTGGCCGCTTTAATTTTTGTAATACATTTTCGGGTGTTCTCGGATGTACTACAATTATTAATAATGACAAGAAAAGTGCTTGGGGCGTAATCTTATCACAAGACTTTCCAGCATGCTTTCATCGGACTGGCTGCGTTTGTGTTAGATTAGATTAGATTAGATTAGAAATTAGTAAAGGTAATCGACACGATGAGTCAATTAGTCATAAGTTGAAATTAAGAAAAATGTCAGAAGTTGTCATGATGAAAAACTTCCGGATTCAGCTATGTTTTTCTAACACGAACATTAAAAAGTTAAAATATTTATTTTAGTTCACCCTGTAAAAATATAATTTATTAAATCTTGTGTATGTGCAAATTCAATAATAATTTATAACATATCCAATGACAATAGGTGAGGCTCCAGACCTCGTACTCAATTCCAATGAATAAGTCAAACTTTAAACTCGGCATCCTCCGGAAACTGAACCCCAATCTGGCGTCTTATCTCGTCCTGAATGCGCGCAATTAGCAGACTCTCGCTGTGCGGCACCGACGCGGACTCGAGCCGCCCACCGGCAATGCACTGGCGCACCTCTTCGGCCTCGTACCGCAAACCGCAGCTGTTCTGGAAGTTGAACGGATGGCGGGCCCCATCCGGCAGGGTGTACTCCTTGCGCGATCCATCAATATCTGTCAACGCCAGGGGGCACCAGAAGTCGTGCAGCTGGTGGTAAGGGGAAGGCGGTGGTGGGTGGTAATGAAAAATATATGTTTTGTTATTTCCGCTAGGGCAAAACTCAATCAAAAGTGCAATCACTCACCGTCATCGTGCCTTTGGAGCCACGCACCGTGGCCGTGTTGGTCTGCTTCTCGAGGGCACTCGTTTTCATCCGGGCGATTCCCCCGTTGGCAAAGTGCAGCTCGGCGCTTACCTGGAGTTTCGAGGAGGAAAGGTATCGATTTTGTGTTTAAATGATTGAAATATATTTTTTCAACGCGATCAAGTGGAAGTTCACTCACTTCCAAATCCACACCGTCCTCGTTGAGCTTTCCCTTCGCCACGATCTTCGTCGGTGCAGCTCGGAACGCCCACAAAATAACTTGAATGGTGTAGACACCCAAGTCCAGCACGGTCCCACCGCCCAGTTGCTTCATCCGCAGTCGATCCACGTCGGCCAGTGGAAATCCAAACGCAACCTCCACCTGTTGAATGTCCCCGAGCTCACCGGCATCGATGCGGTCCCGCAGCTGGACGTACGACGGGAAGAACCGCGACCAGATGGCCTCCATGAAGAACAGTTTCTTGGCCTGGGCGTGGGCCAACAGCCGTTTCGATTGACCCTCGTTGATGCAAAGTGGCTTCTCGCAGAGTACGTGCTTGCCGTGATCCAGCATCAGCCGACCGATCTCGTAGTGGGCCGGATTGATGGCCCCAATGTAAACGACATCTGCGGGGAAGGTTCAAAGTCATCACACACTTTTGTAACAACTCTCTCCCCTCAAAACTCACCAATTTCGGCATCCTTGGCCAGCGCCTCGTACCCCTCGTAAGCTTTGGCCAGGCCGTGCTTCTTGGCAAACTGTTCCGCGTCGGCCAACTTCCGAGCACTCACGGCCACCGCCAGGTGCTGCTCCTTGGGCCAGGTTGCCAACGCAGTGGTAAAGTCGTGCGAAATCTTCCCCGCGCTGACGATACCCCAGCGAAGTGGTGCCATTTTCACACAGCGATATTATGTAAAATTCACGCGAATTCAAAGGTAAACAAATCCGCGATCAAGACACGATCGTCAACAGCTGACAACTAAGTCTTTGAGGGGTTGCGCACGCGCGAAAAACCGGTCAGTCACTTGGGAGAGCTGCCGATGGACTGAACTGCACCTGCTGGTCGCGATTGAGGCGTTTCTCGGTTGAGGTAGGCCAATAAATGGCAAGCCTGTTTGCACTGGCGTTAGAGTGGCGGTTTATTGAACAGAGTCAACATGGGAGGGTATCTGTTGATTGATTAGACTGTGGAAGAACCATAAATAGATGATAAGTGTGAAGTATGGGTACTATCAGCTTGATGTATGCTCTCGTGACAATGCTTTATTTAGAACTAGATGATGGCAAATAGTATTGGAATATTTCTCGCTTACTTTTTCAAAAGGCCTCTTATGAACATAGAAAACCCATGACGAATCGGTGGTTTAGAAAAAGAAAACAACATTTCATAATGATTTTCAAAAGTGGTGGATATGACGTCATCAATTAAGAACGTCAATATAAAATCGGTTTTGATCGAGACTTTTTATTTTGTGTGTTTTTTTTTTTTTTTTATAAATAAGTAAGACATTTTCTTCATACCGTGATGTCTACTATTTGTTTTTTTTTTTCAGATTTTCTATTTTCAATTTTATATTTTTTGCTTTTGATGAAACTTTGTCAAAAGAAGCATTTTGCATAATGGGCAATTCTCCGAAGAATGAGCATTTTTTTTTTCTGCGGGTTTAATTGCGATTTTTTTTATTCGGATGGAACTTTGTGTGCTCCTTTTTATGATCAAGGAAGCAAGAAGGAAGGCAAATATTTTTCAATGTTTATGTCAGCGAAAGTATCGATTAAAAATCTGGAAAAATCTGGCTGACGAAAATCTTACAATACTAAATAGTGAAGGGGAGGGAGGATATAAATTATTTCTAATCTTTGTAGAATTCAGATGGTTTAACTGATTGTATGGCCTCAAACATGTTGAATTTAAATTTTCGTTAAGAAAAACACGTTCTTATTGCTTAAATTCGTTCATTTTAATCAAAAAGTTGTTTAAAATGGGCATAAAGTGAAAAATCTGGCAAAATCTGTCAAAATCTTGCACAGAAAAGGGTGAAACTTTATTCTGGCTGACACTTGAAAAATCTGGCATTCCCAGATTTATCTGGTAACCTGGCAACCCTGATGGCAGTCTATAAGTGGAAATGTAATTTTTGGCCATAATTTTCTTTAACACCTCAGAAACAAACATTTATGAATAAACTTTGCAAGGGAGCGTCCATATTCAAAGCCACTATTATGGCAGAAGGGTATACAGTAGACACACCTTTCCCCCAAATATAAGCCTGATTGGTTGAAACTACGGTTTGTGAGAGCCATTTTATCATTGTTCTCCGTGTCTCATTGATGACTACTCTACCCTACCACACTGAAAAAAAAAATCTGCGAAAACAAAATCATCAATGCTTCAATATTTTGAAAACCAAAGGTGCAAAATGCATTTTTATACACTTTTATCATTCAAATATCAATACCATGGCTTAAAATTTAAATTTTTAAATATATTTTTTTTGCCTGCCTGCCCGCCCCTCGAGAATCGAGAGACATAAACATCAAAAAATATTTGCAACTGCCCAATTTTCTTTCTCACGACATTGCCATTTGAGAAAAATATCTTTTTTTGGATATATTTTAGATGAAAAAAAAGCATCTTGTGAGTTATGGCAAAACATGGTAAAATTTATTATTTTGAATTTATTTTATTCAAAAAACTCAATTTTGCAAATCGTTAATAGATGTAAATCAAATTTGCAATCAAAAAGTACTTTACAGATATTTTTTTTTCGATTGAACGGAAAATATAACGATAGTTTACTTTTCGATACAAATTTTTATAAAAATTTCAGATTTTTTTGAAAAAACCTTACTTAATCCACCCTTAGGTAGTTGGTGCCTTCCTCACATTTAGAGGGTAATGCTATCTGTTGAGACAGGCGGGAAGATGCTCCTCCGGGCACCGTTTTCGTAAGCAGGGCAAATAAAACTCTGTTATTTTCCTCATGCTACAAAAATGAAAATATTTATTTCCTAATTAATAACACTCAACAGTTCACAATATTACATTTACTCACAGATTTGGTGTCTTTACGCAGCTGACCTGTCCAGCTGCGCCCGTGCTCCCGCTTGCTCAGATTGTTTTCAACTTCTGATTGAATGCCAAGCAACAGCACGGGCACCAGTCAAAACGAAAACAAAACACTAATACTGACGTGATACAGGGGGCGTACGAGGGACGCGTTCGTCGCAACACTATCCAAAATAGATACATAAGGGCGGACCTTTCAGTGTTCATTAAACTTGATTCATTATTCATACCATCAGATTGGTTAGTCAGATCTTCATAATTCAGGGCACTTATGTGCTTATAACTTTTGATAGGGTTGTCAAATCAGCAATCTTTTGAACTCGTTGAAAATGTCTTTTGATTACCTATCCAACGACAGGTCGCATGATAGATCCGGACAACGTTCTCATCAAAATATCTGATATCCGGCCTCTAAAAAGTTCATAAATAACACTTAAGTGCTTATAACTATTGATAGGGTTATCAGATCTGCAATCTATTGGACTCGTTGGAAAGGTCTTTTGATTACCTTTCTAA
Organism: Culex quinquefasciatus; assembly: GCF_015732765.1. NCBI lineage: Eukaryota > Metazoa > Arthropoda > Insecta > Diptera > Culicidae > Culex > Culex quinquefasciatus. Next base: position 171,049,563 of record NC_051862.1, on the reverse strand, counting down.
AAATGTATAACATGACGGGGTTTCTTACAAAAACCACCCTTTTTACAATCTTCCGGACTTTTGTTAAAATCGTTTTTTTAGCATAACTTTTGAAGTACTTAACTAAACTTTATAATTTTCAATATCGACTTATGGGACCCAAAGACGGATCGAATGAGACCAAAACGGTCCAAATCGGTTCAGCCAGTGCCGAGATAATCCAGTGCAATTTTTTTTGATCAACATCCCACCACACACACAGACATTTGCTCAGAATTCGATTCTGAGTCGATAGGTATACGTGAAGGTGGGTCTAGGAGTTCAAATTAAGAATTTCGTTTTTCGAGTGATTTTATAGCCTTTCCTCAGTAAGGTGAGGAAGGCAAAAAACTTAAGTGATTATAACTTTTGAATGGGTTGTCAGATCTTCAATGTTTTGGACTCGTTAGAAAGGTTTTTTTATCATCCATCCAACGATAGGTCACATTATAGATCCGGCCAACGTGTTCATCAAAATATCTGATATCCGGCCTCTAAAATATGTATAAATAACACTTAAGTGCTTATAACTTTGGATAGGGTTATCAGATCTTTAATGCTTTGGATTCGTTTGAAAGGTGTTTTGATTACCCATCCAACGATAGGTCGCATGGTAGATCCGGCCAACGTTTTAATCAACATATTTGAGATCCGGCCTCTAAAATGTGTATAAATAACACTTAAGTGCTAATAACATTTGATAGGGTTGTCAGATCTTCAATTTTTTGGATTTGTTAGAAAGGTCTTTTGATTACCCACCCAACGATAGGTCGTATGACAGATCCGGCCAACGTTTTTATCAAAATATTTGAGATCCGGCCTCTAAAATGTGTTTAAATAACTCTTAAGTGCTTATAACTTTTGACAGGGTCAATGTTTTGGACTCGTTAGAAAGGTGTTTTAATTACCCATCCATCGAAAGGTTGCAAGACAGATCCGGCCAACGTTTTCATCCAAATATCTGAGATCCGGCCTCTGACAAGTGTATAAAAAACACTTAAGTGCTTATAACTTTTGGTAGGGTTGTCAAATCTTCAATGTTTTTGACTCGTTAGAAAGGTCTTTTAAACACCTTTCAGAAAATGTATAATATGCCAGGTTTTCTTACAAAAACCACCCTTTTTACAATTTTCCGGACTTTAGTCAAAATCGTTTTTTTAGCATAACTTTTGAAGTACTTTACTAAACTTCATAATTTTCAATAGGGACTTATGGGACCCCAAGACGAATCGAATGAGACCAAAACGGTCCAAATCGGTTGAGGCAGTGCTGAGATAATCGAGTGCATACTTTTTGGTGCACAGACAGGGATGTGGGTCTGTGGGACACACACACACACACACACACACACACACACAGACATTTGCTCAGAATTTGATTCTGAGTCGATATGTGTACGTGAAGGTGGGTCTAGGAGGTCAAATTAAGAAGTTCGTTTTTCGAGTGATTTTATAGCCTTTCCTCAGTAAAGTGAGGAAGGCAAAAAACATATGTTTAGTGTTGGTGAAGCTTTGTTTGACCTTTAAAGGTGAAAATAGTTACGTTATCGTATAAAAAACAGTTTAATGAAAAGCGTCATCCATAAAGTATGTCACGCAAAAATCGGTCAGTTTTAACATAAGATTGCAGTTCTACGACCTCATTTTAGTCAAATTCGAGTGGTTGATTGTCTGTTACAAATGCGTTCTCACAATATTGCTCCACTGTCATTTTGGCTGCCATCTTTAACTTTAAATTTCTAAATGTTTTAAGAGAATTTTTAGGGGCATATTTGTGCTCAACATTCAAAAACTAGAATTTAAAAAATATGGTTTTTCGTTATTCGATTATCCAAAGATTCGATTATCCGATGGGATCATGGAGAACGGACTTCAATTAAATTTGTCTATTTTTTCTTAATTTGTGATTTCTTACAAAAATCAACAATAGATTTAACTTTATCCAAGCAAAAATCAGGCCAGACCACTCCTTTCAACGCATCGGGCTTATAAACTTATCAGTTCTTGCAAAAATTATAAGGTGGCGATAAGAAAAAAAACCTTTTCACTATGACTGAAGGTTTTCGTGTTTGATGATGATGCATTTTTGAAAATCACACTGTTCTAATCACGCAAACTTCGAATCTTAAACTGTTCAAAACAAACATGATGATGATAACTGGTTCCAGTTACAAGTCTTTATTTTAATGCTAATTAAATGCAAGCGACACTAACAGACAATATCAACAGCTCAGCGTAATTAAAGTCAATTCAAAAGTTATAAAAAAGCACTGGATTACGAAATTAAACTGTGCCATATTACTAACACTAGCTCGCAACGATGAATTCCAGCACCAATGCGCGCTTATCAGCGCAGAAATGCAGAACGTAAAAATCAACACCAGATAAGCGCACCAGTCAGTCAGTCCAAAGACACAAACACAAACGCTCAGCAGTGCAGGAGCGACAAAAACGTTCCGCACTTCAACAACAACAACGAAGACGACGACGCTCTAATGGAATCTGCTCAAAATCTGAGAATCTGTTGTTTACGGTGTGTTGGTGATGGGCATTACACTTTCACGCAACAAGTTTTAAAATTATGATTTTTCAGCATGAATTTTTACGAGTCTACTTGCATTTTTTTTCGCTGTATTTTTTTATTTAACATATCCGAAAAAAAAACTTTGAATATGATTTTTATGTATTTCCAAGCTTTAGTCAAGCGACTATTTGTTTTGTGAAATTCAAACACCAAAACAGTGTCAAAATGTATTACTTTTCGATGCAAATGAGTGAAATTCTTGTTAAGAAAGTAAATAATAGTAGTTTATGCAACGAGTTGCAAAAAGCAGATTTTTTCAGCACTTGTATTGAAAGGTTGACATTTTTACAGCGGAATTGCAATAATATAAATATTAAAAAAAATAAACTTTTAAAATTTTCTAACTGATTTAATTGATGAAATTTTACAAAATGTATGTGATGACCCCCATTCTCCTCTAAGTTCCCGCGAACAACCGTGGGCACGATCGCCGCTGATAAACGACGGGCTATAAATGTACTACCGGCCGTGGCTCAAGCAGTTCTGCGAAAGACTTCGCCCCGGCTAGACGTGTGTTCCCAGTGCGTGTGCTTCTTCCCAAAAAAATGGCCAACCCGAATCCGGAGATCAAGTGCACTAAGTTGTTCATCAACAACGAGTTCGTGGACGCCGTTAGCGGGAAGACCTTCCCTACGATCAACCCGTCGACCGGGACGAAGATCGTCGATGTGGCCGAGGGTGACAAGGCCGACGTGGAGTTGGCCGTGAAGGCCGCCAAGGCCGCTTTCGAGCGCAAGTCCGTGTGGCGCCAGATGGACGCTTCGGCGCGCGGCAAGCTGCTGAACAAGTTGGCCGACCTGATGGAACGCGACATGCACTATCTTGCGTCGCTGGAGTCGCTCGATAACGGCAAACCGTACATGACTGCCGTGTACGATGTGTACGGGTCGGTGAACTGTCTGCGGTACTACGCCGGCTGGACGGACAAGATCTGCGGTGACACGGTGCCCTCGGATGGACCTCATCTTACGTACACGAGGAAGGAACCGGTCGGCGTGGTCGGGCAGATCATTCCCTGGAACTACCCGATGCTGATGTTGGCCTGGAAGTGGGGACCTGCGCTGGCCGCGGGTTGCACGATCGTGATGAAACCGGCCGAGCAGACCCCGTTGACGGCGCTGTACCTGTGCTCGCTGGTCAAGGAGGCGGGCTTCCCGGCAGGCGTGGTCAACATGGTTCCCGGGTATGGACCAACGGCTGGAAATGCCATCGTCATGCATCCGGAGATTAGGAAGGTGGCGTTCACGGGATCGGTTGAGGTCGGCAAGCTGATCATGGCTGGGGCAGCGGTCAACCTGAAGAAGGTTTCGCTGGAGCTGGGTGGCAAGAGTCCGCTGGTGATCTGCGACGATGTTGATGGTGAGTTCGATCCCCTGTTGTGAAATGACATTACTAACAATCTGTTTATCATACAGTCGATGAAGCGGCCCAGATTGCGTACGCCGGAGTGTTCGAGAACATGGGCCAGTGCTGCATCGCGGCGACGCGAACCTTCGTGCAGGAGGGCATCTACGACGCGTTCGTCGCGAAGGCAACCGAGCTGGCCAAGGCCCGCAAGGTGGGCAATCCGTTCGGGCAGGGAGTTCAGCACGGCCCCCAGATCGACGACACGCAGTTCAAGAAGATCCTCGGATACATCGAAACCGGCAAGAAGGAGGGGGCCAAGCTGCAGGCCGGAGGTGTGCGCTCCGGTAGCGAGGGTTACTTCGTAGAACCGACGGTGTTTTCGAACGTCACCGATGAGATGACGATCGCTAAGGAGGAAATCTTCGGACCGGTCCAGAGCATCATCAAGTTCAAGACGCTGGACGAGGTCATCGAGCGGGCCAACGCGACCTCCTTCGGATTGGCGGCGGGCATCGTTACCAAAAATTTGAACAACGCGTTGACGTTCAGCAACGCCGTTGAGGCTGGTTCCGTCTGGGTGAACACCTATTTGGCCGTTTCGAACCAGGCGCCCTTCGGTGGCTACAAACAGTCCGGTATCGGGCGTGAAATGGGCAAGGAGGGCGTCGAGCTGTACTTGGAAACCAAAACCGTGTCCATTAAGCTGCCCTCGAAGGTGTAATCTTATCATGTTTTGCATTTTTATTTCATGTCAATCCATTTCGGTTATTGTGGCGCGCTGGTCGTATCAGATCGCTGATAAATGTGATAAATTTCAATTGTACCCGGTGAGAATAAACTGTTCGTGAACCGTCTCTTTTTTCTAAGTCAATTATCTCTTTGTTTGTTGCTCCCTGTTTTGTCTGCGCTTATCTTGCCGTTTTGCTGGGTGAGCGTTATTTTCGGACAAACAAAAAATTAACATGCCAAAGGCGAAAATACGCTCACTAATACAGCAGATGTACGTAGTGTTGGAAACGTTAGTTTCAAGATTGTTGACGTTTCCATGGGTCGAAAGTACTTTGATTTGGACAACCCTCAGCTTATCAAACCCCAAACCTAAATCAAACCTAAACAGTAGATCATCCAAACAAAAGTCACTAAATTCATTCTGATGAGCCAAGGGTTCCCAATTAGCTCTGTTTGTGCTGCTCCTCACGCGAAGATCCGCAAACGCGCGAGATGATGACTTTTCGGTCACGCCTCAACACCGCTCTCTGGTTGTGTGCGTGCGCGCGACTTTGAAGAAGATCGAAAGCGATTTGAGTTTTGCCGGTTTCGCGCGTTCTTCCTAAGTTCTGTTGTGTTGATGTTCCAGTTCTGCTTTGGGTTGGGTATCACGATTCAAAGTCCGCCAGAGGTCAAGCGAGCAACAAGCAGTTTACGCAATTTTTGACTCCTGTTGAGTTTTGATGTTTGGCCGCAGACGTCACGTTTGAGACGGAGGGGTTTTATGTTTGGTATATAGAAGACTTATCAGTTATTTTGGATGTTTTTTATCACTTGTTCTAAATGAATTACACAGAAAAAAATAATGTAAATTTGGAAGCTGTAATTTTGGAAGGTTGAATATTACCTATTTTCTGATGTAATTTAACATCAATTTAGACTGAAAAGTGACATTACACCAAAAAGTGGTAAAATTACGCATTTCCAGAGGTAAAATTACACCTTTTTTCTAACATAAAAGATGTACCCCTTCCCATATGTAATATTACCATGATTTTTTTTTCTGTGTACAATTTCAGTAGAACATACAAATGATTATTAGAATAATATTACTTGATGATTTTTCTTTAAAATCATTGGTAACTGTAATGTAAACAGACAAAACCATTTTAGAATTAAACTAACATAAACTTATTAGAGGCCAAATTTTCATCTCGAAATTTATATTTTCCCGAGTTTTAACATTTGCCTTTTTAATTTTTCTAGTTTTTACAGTATTTTTTCGATAAGATTTGTTTGTTTTCACATTTTCCACTTCAGTCCAGACTCGACCTTGGCAAAATTTCACTTTGAATAATCAAAACTTCAGATAATCGAATCAGGAAAAAAAAAATGTTTTCGCTGTCTTATTTTTAATTGCTTAGCTTTAGTATGACCTCTAAACTACTCTAAGGTTATTTAACAAAATTAAATCCAAGATGCGGAGATTAAATATTGGAAAATGCATACCTCAATTTAATGCGCAACCAACCATTCAAATTTGACTTATATCGAATTTGGTGTTTAAAGTAAGAAAATAAAAAAAAAATATATGATTTTTTTTTGTTCGTGATTCGATTATCTGAAATTTCATACAATCCATCGGAAAATCGGGGCTTCGGATAATCGAGTCTGGACTGTATAGAACGATATCATTATCATTGAAATGGTTAAAAAAATTATAGGTTTATCTTTTCAATACTTTTTGAAGATCAAAAATTTGATTAAACTATTGATTTTGGTGATTTTTTTATGCCGACATAAGCCTAGCGGCGGGTGACGACCGTACAGAGTGTCAACCGAAATCTTACTTTGTTGGATGACGTTTTAGGGCAGGGCCAAATTTGGTTTTAGCTTGAAGGGCTGATGGGCCGGATATTTTAATTTTGAATTAGGCCATTTCAAATTTTATAAAAAGTTTTTGTCCCGCCCCGCTTCAAAATTTCCATGAAGAATCAGGGGGCCAAAAAAATTAACATGTACTAAAATTTACATTTTCATTGAAAAAACTTGTAAAATCGATTGTAAACTATTCAAAATTCATAGCATTATGTTATTTACGTATTATTATTTCAATGAATTTATTAAACCAGAAAAAAATCCAAAACTATTTCGCCTGTTGTCCAATAGACAAATTGCTCTGGATTGTTTTTTGAATAAGTTCATTGAAATTTAGAATTTTTTTGATAGTAGAATAAGGGCCGTTGCAAATATTTTTCAAAGTTTATGTATTCCTGCGTTTATAATCATATTTAGCATGTTTGAACTGCTTTGAAAATATTTTAAATTTTCATGAAATACCAATGCCAATTCCGTCAATATCTCGATATTTTGAAAACTAATGATTGGAAAGCAACTAGACGCGTGTAAAATGCATTTTAATACACTTTTTTCATCCAAATGTTGAAACCTAGGCTTTTAATTTCAATTTTTATTTTTTTTTTATTTTTTTGCCAAATGAAAAGTTTACGAATTAATAGTTTGGAACATGTTAAAAAGTTGAGCATAATTGATTTTGTAAATGGATCATTTTACGATAACTCACACGAAATTGGAAAAAAAAATCCTTTAATGTTCCTGCTCACGGATTCGAGGTTATTTTAGCAAAATTTCCTAATTTTATGAGGATTGTGTATTTTTGAAAGTTTTTGGAATGTTGGGCAAATTTTGCATAAGATTGACCACAAGAATATTTATTGTGGCTCGCATTGCTTGAACATGAAGATTCAAAAATATTTAAATAGAACAGCATTATAAAGTTCGTTCCTAGAAAAAATCATTAATTCAAGTTCATCTTTCTTATTTATGATCACATTTCTGGTGTTTGTTTGAGTTTTGAAAAGGTCCAATATATTTTTTTACAGATTTGAGTAATTCTTTTAAAATACTTTACAAAAAAATCTTTCAAAAGCACAAAATTGAGTTCTGCGTGCACAAACAACGAAATTACTTTTAAGAAAGTTTTTGTGTGAAATTATGCTCTACAGCTTTTACGTTACACGACGTTACCGACGTCTGAAAAATTGTCAATAATAACTATTCAATAAACTTGCTGATTTAAAAACAAAATACACCTCTTAAAAAATAAATTCTGTTAGGGAGCGTACATAAACAACGTGGTCTCCGAATTTGAAATTTTCATTATTTGAAAAAAGCTGCCAAAATTATATGAAAATTCTCATCGATGAAATCATGGTAAAAATTTAGTAGACTGCCAACTCCAGAATATCCTGTTCTAACTCCAACCTCATCACCTGAATTAATCATTTTGGTTGTCTTTCACTTGCTCTCATCAAACACCAGGGAGCCGTTCCTCAAATGAACCATTTCCACTTATAAATTCATTTGTCAATCATAAATTCTGTCAAAACCGCAAGGCACAATCAATAGCAAGGCATTCCCGGAAACTCTCCAGCCACCCACCCACCGAGACCTTTACATTTTCTTGGTAGAAGCGATTTTCACAAGAAACAACCCCGGCACGTGGTAACTCAGCGAGAAAACCGGACCTGGAAAAAAAGAAAACAAAACCATTTCCTTCTCCCCTGCCAAGGCCAGGTCACATCGGGCATTATTTTTCAATCAAGTGGAATTTACGACTGAGCCAAATTAGCTTTCGCAGCATGTTAAAAATCCCGAAAGTCACCTCATTCCGGTTGCTTCTGGGGGTTCTTGTGCGTGTGTGTGTGTGTGTGTATTTCAATAATATTTAAGACTTCCGACGGGGGTCGTCGCATTACGACAGGCACGCCGGGTCAGAGTTCAAGGAAATCTTCAAAATAAAAATGATGACGACAAAACGACGACGCGGTCCGGTTCCCCCCCGTTCCGACTGGGAAGGGTGGGGAAATCCAATTACGAACGTAATAAAATAACTCATCTTATCCATTTCCATCTCCTTTGTTTCGACATTTGGTTGTAATTTTCGGTAAAACGTCCGGCGGAAAACGTCCTCCCCGCCACCGCCACCACCCCTTCCAAGAACAAAGCGGAAAACTTCCAGACATCGGATAAATCCTGGCTCGACCCTCCTCCCCCTCGCAGTGTTCTATAGTGCTGACGGAAGTTTTACTCCCACCTCCCCCCATCATACAGAAAAAAGCCCCACCGAAAATGTCAACCCTGTAATTTCCACCGTGACAGGGCGACTACGTCCGGTTTGCTCGCTGGGGAGATCGGGGGAAGAGCTGGAAAATAACAGAAAGCAAAAATCAATATTTAATTAATTTCTTTGCCGCGTGGGGACCGGATCCGGAATTGACTCCGGTCAGAATGCTGAAGGAGTGGGGGTGGGGGGAGCTTTGTGAGGGAAGTTGTTAACTCTAACAGGGGTGGATTATGATCAGTTGGTAAATATTTGCTATTCGAGCAGTTGATGGTGTATAATGCTTGCATGTTTGATGTAACACTGACTGAAATCAGCTAATTAAATTAAGTGGGCATTTCAGTTACATTTTGCAGCGGAAAATTTCAGTTTCACAATAATGGAAATTTGTTCATTTTTTTCATGATCAACGACGACCAACTTTTTCAAAACTTTTTTTCGTAAAATCGCAATAACTCGAGATGTTTATAAGCAAACCTATTATGTCTATATGTTTATTTTTTTTAATTTTCTGCTCTACAACTTTGTAGAACATTGTTACACTCTTAAAAATAACCCTGCAAAGTTAGAAAAAACACAAAATTTTAAAATGAAATTTTTTGTCTAAATGAAAATATGACCCTTCTGGGTCAATATAGATTCAGAAATTACATTAAATTTCCCTTAAAATGACATGTTCCAAAAAAATTAACAGTCGAGTTACGCAAAATGGCTGAGTTTTTAATTTTTTTTTTGTTTTTTTCGATGAAAAAGAATTTTTATAGTACGCCATCGAATCGGGCGTCTAATTTTACATAAAAGTCCCTTTAAAACCAGATTTCTATCTCATCACCGTTTCAGGCTGCAAATTATTGAAAAACACCTATTTTTTCGTATATTCAAAAATGGAAGGGGTCGTACTGCCCCTCCGTCACAAGATATCAAACAACGGACCTCGGATTTGTGATCAGGGACAAAAGTTACCCCTTAGGCCAAAGTTTCACGCAAATCGATTTGGCGGAGAATTATCCAGGTACAAGGAAAAAAAATTGCAGATTTTTTAATCAACTTTTTTTTCACAAAAAATCAATTTCCAAAAATACGTATTTTTTTTTATTTTCGAGATATTTTGATATGTTTTAGGGGACAAAAACCAGCAATTTTTAAGTCATAGAATAACATGCTCAAAAAATCTGCCGCCAAGTTATGAATTTTTGAAAAAAACAGTGATTTTTTTTTAAATCGAAATTTCATGTGAAAACAAATTTGACGTTATTTTTTAATGTAAAATTCAAATTCCAATCAAAAAGTTCCGTACAGATTTTTTGATAAAGGGCTCTGTTTTCAAGATATAGCCACCAAAAGTTTTAGTTTAGCGAAATAATTGCAGTTTTTCGATTTTTAAAAATAGTGACTATTTGTCCACCTATAATTTTTTTTATTAAAATTTCAGAAAATTTGCTATAAAATTATCTAAGAGACATTGAAGATTGGACCTCGGGTTGCTGAGATACAACCGCTTTAAGAAAAAGAATCACGAAAATTAAAGTTTTTTAAGTCTCACCCAAACAACCGAACGAAGTTGACTTTATAGCTGTCGGCCACCATTGCTAGTACCAACCACTAGTGTCTTCCTTTTTATCTACAAGGACTTCGCCGCCCTGGGCTCCTAAGTGTATGAAAGTATGGCACGGAGCGACGGCGCCGAATACCCATATTTACACAAAGAATTTTAGAGCGCCCGCCGCGGGATTCGAACCGGCGACCTCTGGATTGGAGTCCAGTGCGCGGTCCGATTGATCCACACGGTGGATTTTCTAATGTCGATATCTCAGCAACTAATGGTCCGATTTTCAATGTTAGAACATGAAACATTCGTAAAAATTTTCGATCTTTTCGAAAAAACTATTTGGAAAAAAAATAAATCAAGACTAGCATTTTTAATGGGCGCATTATTCAATGTTTGACCCTTTTAAAATAATTGTCTTGATTTAAAAATTTCAAAATATTTTTTTTAAAAAGATCTGAAAACACGAGTGATTCATGTTCTAACATTGAAAATCTGACCATTAATTGCTGAGATATCGACATTAGAAAATGGTGTGTTGTTTGGGTGAGACTTAGAAAACATAAATTTTCCTGTTTTTAAATCTTTGCATGGCAATATCTCAGCAACTACGGGTCGTATCAACAAAGTTCAAAAAAACAAAGTATAGAGAATTTTCTGAGCTCTTAAAAAATATTGTTTTCAAAAGTGGGCAAACATGTGCACTCATTTAAAAAAATCAAAAACTGCGACTATTTTCAAAAAAAGTCACCTAAATATGGATTTAACTTGAAAACGGTGCACTTTATCAAAATTTCACAAGAGTACTTTTTGATTGCAAATTTGATTTAACATCGAAAAATAAAATTGAAAAATTTTTGCGACCAATTCTTCGATTTTTTGAAAAAATCAGCATTGATTCAAAAATTCATAACTCGTTCAAAGATTTTTGCACAACCTGGACATTTCTGAAATGTTGGCATGTCGTCGCCATCGTGCTAACTTGTCGTACGTGCATTTTGGGCCAAATTGAGTTAGGAACGCCATTTTGTGCAGCTCACAATGCCTCACCTTTTGACCTTCACAGATCCCCAAAATTCGATTTCAATCCTGAGATATTCACCAAAAACCGAAAAAACTCCGTGGAATTTGTCACTTTACATATGAAAGTAGTTTCAATCTTGTCGTGCTATCTTGTCACTCCCTGAAAATTGATGTAAGTGTGACAATTGGCCAAAGGGATTTCAGGTCAGGATGCGTTTGACGCACGTACAAGTTAGACTACCGTAAACATTTGTAATTATAACTCGGGACTCCAGCAACCAAATACAACCAAACTTCGGGACAACCCAAGTAACAATTTTAGTTTTGTAATAGTTTCAAAGAGATTCTGTAGAGTTCCCAAGAAGATTTCAACGAAATGCAATTTAGTCCTACATGCTGAGTTAAAAGCGAGTTAAATCAACATTAAAACCAAAATGGACTATTTTAGCAGGTTGTCCAGAGTATTATTGAGGAGTATCGTGAGACGTACAAATTTTATTGTGTGTTTTATTAAAACTTTATTGATCTCTTCAAAACAAGAGTAAAACTGTTTGGTTTGGATTGAGGTTTTCTTTTAGTCTGTGCGTATTCTTGAATCCTTCAACAAAACATAAAGCATTTATGTTTTGGTATTTGTAGCAGACCAAAAGCCTTCGTGATAGACTGAGTAGTTTTCTAATTTACTTGATTGAAGGCAATTATTCCTACATGCAAATACAAAAGGTTGATAGCAGATAAAAATTATTTGACTTCAAATTATTAATATTTGTATTAGTACCACAAATGAGTTGAGTTTCAACATTAAATGAACCGTGATAGTTATGCCAACATAATTTCATCGAATAATTTTCAAAGATAGCTCGAAAAACTAATATGCGCACTTCAGATTCACTATAAAAAGTCAAGATTTTTTCAAAAACAATGTTTTTGCATATTGTTGCTCCCAAATTCAATATGGCTACGCTTTTCGGCTGCTCGCACCTTCCAGCAACATGGCGAAGTTCATGAAATATAAACGTTCTTGTTTAAATCTACATTAAATCCATTCCTTCTTGAACAGGAGTGGCTCAAAACTTGCCAAGACTTACAAGATTTATAAAAGTTTTACAACGGCTTTAATCAGATCCAACAAAATTTATCATGGCTTTCATCAAGATCAAATCGCACAAGGCGGGGACGTAGCGCATGCGTGTTTTCTCAGCTGCAAAAAGATCGCCATCGGTGGTGGACAACTTGAATTTCAAAATAACTGCTTAAAAAAACACAGGCTTGCATTTCAACGGTATTTATTTATTCGAATAACTCATCCAAAATTAAATACACATCTGGTCACTTGATGAAAAACAAACACAACTTTTTCATGTAGGTTGATGAACGCTGTCCAAATCATCACTTTCACATTGTAATCACCGCAAACTTTTACCAAATTGTGCGTACTTGTACCTTTATCTCACCAGCACAATAGACAGAATATAACAAATAGTAATGTTAATAGATTTAAACAGTTAATTTCAGAAAAATAGGAAACACTTGCAAAGGGCACCAAACAATCTTCGAGCGCAACTGTCAATGGTTATGCGTAGCAATACATAGAATTAAATCTGATGGGTTTTATTCCAGAGAAATTTAAGGTGTTGAAGTTTTACTGAATGCTTTTCGTATTCCATGAACATTTATAACAGTATTTGTTAAAACTCAAAAGTTTTTCACTAAGAAATGTCAACCAAGCATGAGGACGCCCTAATTAGACGCCATTCCATCCATTTCTACTAACAACTGTTTCAGGGTTTATTCCGACGTTCATTTCGATACACTCCGATCCGTTTAAGCTAAGGAATGGAACCTGCACCTTGGTGGCCATTGCCTTTGCCAACAGTGTCTTCCCACTCCCAGGGGAACCCAGCAGTAGAGCACATTTGGGAACCTTTGCCCCTAGCCGATCCGGTGCCTCCAAATAATCGACAAATTATATCATATCCTGCTTCGCCTCCTGCAGACCGGCGACGTTTTTGAAGAAAACACCCTGACTTCCATTCACTGGATCCACCGCGTAAGCTTGGCTCGCTTCATCTGCTTGATGATGATACCCCTCAATCCAACTCATCACTCCCGTGGCCACCAGCGTAAACAGAATCTTCCCACTAATGTCCCCACTCCGTTTAACCTGCACCGAAACCCCATCCTTAATTCCCAAATGCGCCAAAACCTGCCTCAGCTTCTCCTCAAACTTGTCCACGTCCGCCACGGCAAAAAAATTGTGAGTTTTGCGTTACTCACATCGATAAGTCGAAGTGACAGTTTAAATCTAACAGGAATGTATAAATGCTATTTGAAGACGGAACCGATTTAAAGCAGGCTTCGTTAAAGTTAATAAACAACACAATAATCTCTTCAAGATAGCTTAAAGTGTTGCGAATAGAACCGAATTAAAACTCTACAATGAATTCTTAACATTATCTTTAAGAAATCTTAAACCTATTATTAAGTGTTGTGTCAATGAAACCAGTAGGTTCTAATAAAAGTCATAGTAAAACTTTGTAGCATTTTTTAAAACTATTATAAAAATATATAAGAATATAAGGCATTTCACTTGTTACTTGGGAATGCACAGAATGGTCAGGCAAACAAAACGTGTTTGTTATTGTTTACATTGCATGCTCTAGTTTTTGTTTTTTCAAGGTCAAACATTAAAACGCGTTTTTCTCGGAACGTCGAAATGGCGGGTGCGACAAGATAGCACAACGACGTCGATGTAATGTCCTTTAAAACATATAAAAAATGTGTTTTTTTGCAAATCAAGTTTTAGTGACAAAAAGTTAAATAAAAATCCACATCATTTTTTTTCCGTGCATCATTTTTTCCAGTGTAGTTCGTATCCATACCTACAATTTTGCCGAAGACACCCAATCGATAAAAAATGTCTACAAAAGATACAGATTTTTGAATTTTCATACATCATTATTGTATGGCCAGCTGCCAAATTTGTATGGAAAATTATATGGACAAACTAATGATGCAAAATGGCTTCTTTGGGCATACCGAAGGCACCTTAAAAGTTTCAGTCATATTAAAAAATACAAAAAAATCGAATGACCGAAATCTGAGAGAACTGCTCTTTTGTCCCCTAAAACATCAAAAAATCTCGAAAATAAACAATACGTATTTTTATTATTATTTATTATTTATTTATTTTTTCATTTTTTTTTCTTGTACCTATTTTTTTCTCAATAGTCCTCAGCAATACCTACAATTTTGCCGAAGACTTGGTGTCAGAAAATCCATCAGAAAATTCACTCAAAAGTTACAGCTGTTTGAATATTTACGTACCATTTTTGTATGGACAGCTGCCAAAATTGTAAGGAGACATGTATGGGTGAACCAATGACACAAAAAGCTTCTTTGGTTATAGGGAAAGTCCCCACAAAGTTTGAGCTAAATCAAAAAATACAGATAAAATCCATTTCCGGTTTTGGTAGAAAATTGCTCAATTACTGAAATTGTTTTTTTTTTTTGAAAAGTGCTCCAAAGCTAAAAATTTTCAAAAATTGAAGACGGAAATCGATGCTCAAAATCAAAAGATCAAAAAAGCTAAATATAGAGAATTTACTTCTAAAAAATAAATTATAAGTTGGCAAACATGGGCACTATTTAAAAAAATTAACTACTGCGACTATTTTCAAAAAAGTAACTAAAAAATGGCTTTAACTTGAAAACGGTGCACTTAAACAAAATTTAACTAAAGTGATTGATTGCAATCAAAAAATGAAGTTGACAAATTTTAGGAACCAATATTTCGATTTTGATAGTATTGATTCAAAGGTTTTTTGCCCGTTCTGGAAATTTCAGAAAAGTTGGCATTTGATGTCCCCAAAAACATATTTGAAAAAAAAAGCAGTGTTTTTTTTGGAAATCAAGGTTTAGTGCTGAAATATTGATATAAAAAATCGATCAAAAAATTCCTTCAAAAGATACAGATTTTTGAATTTTCACATATCATTTTTGTATGGGAAGCTGCCAAATTTGTATGGAAAATTATATGGACAAACTAATGATGAAAAATGGCTTATTTGGGCATTCCGAAGGCACAAAAAAAAATCAGCCGGATTAAAAAACACAAAAATTTAAATTAAAGAAGACCAATTTCGTAGAGAATTACTCATGTGACTTTGCCAATGTTTTTTAAAATATTATTTTTAAAGGGTCAACTTTGGCTGTGTTTTTATATTACATTTCCTATATTTTATGTAAAAAGAAGTATACAATTATTTTTGTAGTGTCCTAGACTATGCCTTTTCGCATTTTTTTACAATTTAAATGATAATGGTGCCATTCTATAGCAGAAAATGTGAAAAACAAGACAAAAATTTAAAAAGTGGCTGTAAAAACAAGAAAAAAATAGTTAGGCAAAATTTAAAGATATGAGGTCGTAGAATAGGCCAAATACTATCAAAAACATACATAATATAAACAACACGAATAAAAACTAAAAAACTTAAAATTAAACAATAAAAACATAAAACTAGAGAAATTAAGTTTTTCGTAGAACAAAAGTTGCTCAAAATGACCTCCTAAACACAAGAAAAATAAAAATTTCGAAAAAAAATCTTGGTGGTAGAGGGTTAATGTTGTCATCATTTATCTGAACAAAACTTTTCTTTGTATTGAAAAAACAGTGTTTGTTTTTTTTCTGGAATCACAAAATTCAATGCCATTATTTTTCGAGATTTTAAAAATTATTAAAACACAGCCTCATGACAAAATTTTAAAACTTTACTGATTTATATTATAATTAATTTAAACCAACGTTTCCTGCACCTTGTCTTCCTATTAAAAGAAAAAAAAAATACAATTTATAACCAGGAAACCAAAAAAACGTCACAGCAACAACTCAACAAAGGATAAAAATACCACTTCAATCACCGATTGCCAGATGTCTCTCGTGGGGACCCGTCTTTTTCCCCAGGAGGCATTCATCGATTTGTCCGATATCCCGATAAACGCCTCAATTGTCCGCTCTAATTCCTCCCACGCGCTCCTCTACCTCCAAGCCAAGCAATCATCTTAGTTTTTGCCCCCCCAGTCGAAACCGCCAATCCATTATAACGACGCCACTCATCGCTGGTCTTTACTCCGGAGGCCAATTTCCCGGACGGCCAGTAACGGGAGGACAAAGTTCATAAAACTTCCTCTCCGGGACCCGTTGACGTCGGTTGATCCTTCGGCCAACACCAGCTAGGTGAATTAATCACAAATTTTATTGACACTGCGGCGTCCGACCTTCTTGACGAGTTTTATGGGATCGTTCTGGGTGACCACTGCCGGACGAGGACGTGATTCAGGCCTCCGGAATTGGCGCTCTCGCTTTAACACATCCACTTCCCCAATTATCCGGTCATAAACTAATCATTGCCTATCGAGTGGGGTTCGAGTTGGTTCTGACTGCGACGGAGTCTGGTCCTGGAGAGTGATTGTGGGTGCGGCTGTCCCTTTGTCTTGGCTGTCTCATTTGGGGCATTGGGGACATCTGGGGTTAATGACTCAAAGCTTTAGTCTTTATTTTAATTCGTTTCTTGTTTCTTGTTTCTTGTTTCTTGTTTCTTGTTTCTTGTTTCTTGTTTCTTGTTTCTTGTTTCTTGTTTCTTGTTTCTTGTTTCTTGTTTCTTGTTTCTTGTTTCTTGTTTCTTGTTTCTTGTTTCTTGTTTCTTGTTTCTTGTTTCTTGTTTCTTGTTTCTTGTTTCTTGTTTCTTGTTTCTTGTTTCTTGTTTCTTGTTTCTTGTTTCTTGTTTCTTGTTTCTTGTTTCTTGTTTCTTGTTTCTTGTTTCTTGTTTCTTGTTTCTTGTTTCTTGTTTCTTGTTTCTTGTTTCTTGTTTCTTGTTTCTTGTTTCTTGTTTCTTGTTTCTTGTTTCTTGTTTCTTGTTTCTTGTTTCTTGTTTCTTGTTTCTTGTTTCTTGTTTCTTGTTTCTTGTTTCTTGTTTCTTGTTTCTTGTTTCTTGTTTCTTGTTTCTTGTTTCTTGTTTCTTGTTTCTTGTTTCTTGTTTCTTGTTTCTTGTTTCTTGTTTCTTGTTTCTTGTTTCTTGTTTCTTGTTTCTTGTTTCTTGTTTCTTGTTTCTTGTTTCTTGTTTCTTGTTTCTTGTTTCTTGTTTCTTGTTTCTTGTTTCTTGTTTCTTGTTTCTTGTTTCTTGTTTCTTGTTTCTTGTTTCTTGTTTCTTGTTTCTTGTTTCTTGTTTCTTGTTTCTTGTTTCTTGTTTCTTGTTTCTTGTTTCTTGTTTCTTGTTTCTTGTTTCTTGTTTCTTGTTAGTTTCATAAGTTAGTTTTAGGGTATTTTCCATTCAGTTTCAAGGAAACCGTAAAATATTATTTTTAATTAATTTTACTGCATTAATTTTTATTTTACGTACGGTTTAGCTTGTTTCCCATTTAACTCCAAACCAAATACCATCGGAAGTGGATAGAACACTCCCCCCGGATACAAGTGGTCCGTCAATTCAGGTCAGATTCGATTTGTATGTCACGTGACACGTTCCATTCCTGGCGTTCTTCCTCATCAAACGAAGGGGACCGTCCTTGATGGGTGGATAACACTCTTCATCCTTCGCACAGACAAAGTCGTCGCATCATCTGGATCACTTGTTCCCAGCTGACGAAGGTGAATGAGCTGCTGGAGGGGGAGGAGGAGTAGCAGGTTTTGGTCGATTGATTTCAGGCGCGATGGCCAAGGAATTTACATACATAAATAGCTGTCACGGACAGCGTCGTCGACACGGGTCGGAAGTGGATTGATCGATTGTGATTATGGTCACAGAATGTGGGAAATTTGCAGGAAAATTGCTTGCAATCAATTAGAAACGCATTGTTGAAGTTCTGGAATCAATCGCTTGTAGAGACTGAGACCTACTGTACAGTTAAAGATATGGTTGAAGAACTCTAACGTAGAATTCAATTCCTTTTTGTTTGCTGAATTTCGTTGTACAGTTATTATTTCATAATGGAATCAACCTTAACTGAAAACATATGTCATTTATTCAAACTTCCCCAAAGAACAACAATCCTACCAATCCATTACAATTATCACGAAAAAGTATCACACTCATAAATCACCAAGTCAATCACACAGAACAAAACACACGAAAGGTAAACACTTTTCACCTGATTGTTGGGCCGCCTCATCTTTGCGACCGAAAACGAACAACTTTTGCCCGAGCGCAAAAACAAACTTTTCCCATCAACCTGACAGCACCCCGCCAATGAATGTAAAACGAAACGAAACGAAACTATTGGCACTACGCCCCCCGGGGCATGGCCTTCCTCTAACGTGGGATTTCTGCTCCAGCGCCTCTGACGAGACAGGAGAAACCGGGACCGACGTTTTACTTCACCATCCGATAGAAGCTCAGTGGATAAGGCGGGAATCGAACCCGCGTCTCATAGCATCATCGGGATCGGCAGCCGAAGCCGCTACCCCTGCGCCACGAGACCCACCAATGAATGTGTCAACAGCTAATTTAACATGCTCGCCAAGCAGCAGCAGCTTCCAATCAGCCAATAAAGCAAAACTTACTGATATTTGCAGTGAATCCGATCGAAGACGGTGGAAAGCAAAAGCAAATAACCGAGGAAAAACAAAAACGTCTGAACTTTGGATGTTATCGGGAAAAGAAAAGCCGGTCGGAGAAGTAGAAGGGAAAAAGCTTTTTTGGCAAACAATAGCACAAACAAGTCATTCCCACTTATCTTAATCGAATAATTGAATGAAACAAAGAGCAGCAAGTCCGCGGACAACGGGGTACGGTGCGACTCTATTTGGAAATGTTTTGTGATTATTTTTGATTCAATAGTAATGTTCAAAAAAAGGATATGTTACATTGTGTATGACTAATCAAAATCGGCACGTTATCTTTTTTGTTCTTGTTTATGAAACTTTGATCATACATTAATTCCCTATACAGCAAAAAAAGTAGTAATCCAGCTGCGATTAAAAGACCTGGGCTGAAAATTATTTTGCACCAAAAAAGTTAAAGTTTTCTTATCGATTTGGTATCTTGCGCACAATTGCGATTATATGAAAAACTTTTTTAAAAGAAAAAAAAGCACTGAAAAAACTTGAAAAAATCTTTTTTTTTTAATCTAGCTTAATATCTGATATTGTCAAAAAATTAATCTTGACTATCAAATATCCAAGTTATTTTTATTGAAAAAATCAGAAAATTTAAAAAAAAAATCGTTTTTTAACATTGAAAATCAGACTGTTGTTTCCCGAGATATCAAATGTTAAAAAACGTGGCAAAACATAAGAAATTTAATTTTTCCTAGTTTTTTTTTTAAATACCTAAAAATTACCACTGCTCGGTGCAATTTATCAAAGTTTTACTAAAGAACTCTTTGATTGCCAATTTTATTTCGTATAGGAAAATGTAGTCAACACATTATTTAACCTCTCAATTCTTTTTTCATAAAATTATTACTAGGTCAATGATTTTATGTCCATTCCAGAACTTTCTGAAAAGATGAAATTTTATGTCCTTTAAAACGTATAATACATACAAATAAAAAAATGTACAGATAGTTTTTTGTTCAGAAAACATTTTTAAGTTAAAAAAAGTGATTTTTAAAACAATTTTTGTCCTGTTTTATTTATTTTTTTTATCCATATCTGCAATTTTACCGAAGACACCAAAGCACCGAAGATCGATCAAAGAAATTCTCCAAAAAATAAATATTTTTGTATTTTTTCATGCAAACATACATTTGTATGGACAGCTGCCAAATTTGTATGAAAAATTTCTTCTTTGGGCATGCAGAAGCCACTAGAATAATTTCAGCCAAAATAACAAAAAAAAACCTCAAAAAACACAAAAAATAATAGTTGAAAGAAAAAGGCTCATTCCGTAGAGAATTGCTCATGAGGAAAACATGTTTAACTAATTTATCTCTAAAACTGTTTTGATTGGACTGCTCATTGCGGATACATTAATACACCCAAAATTCAGAATCGAGATAATCGTTCTCTCAAAATTTATTGAGGGCTCAGTGCCAAAATCGATAGAATAATGGTACCAACTTACACCATCATAACAAATGAGTTCATTCGTTAGTTGAATCAATAAATCTCCAACAAGTGTCATACATCGACTTCTGACTTCTCCTTGGTCACCAAGCTGTGGTGGCCGAGGCAGCTAAGTCATTGGATTGGTTTGTCAAAGGTCTCTGGTTCGATTCCCGTTGTCGACACTTTTGGTTTTTTGTTTGACGGATGAACTTTTTTTGCAAATGAACCTCGAGAGAATAGTTCTATCGCCCATCTCGAGCTGTGTTCTCTGCGTCCGTGAATGATACCACTATTCTCTCGACTCGAGACCATCATTCTCTCGGACTAGCGCTGCCAGTTTTGGGTGTACAGTTAAAACTATGTTAACAGTGAGTTGTTTTCCGTGTCACCTAATTAGCACTCAATTTTCTATTTTAATGAATGAAAATTGTACTTTAGATTATAAATAATAAAATTATAAATTATTAAATCAAGCCATACGTCAAGTCTGAAAGTGTTAAAAACACTATAATTGGAAATTTTTAAATGTAAGGCTTGATTTTAAATTTTGACCATCTTTAAGTTATGTTCAAAAAAATAATTTTAAGTTTTCTATAGTAAAACAAATAAAAAAACGTTACTTAATCCACCTTAAGGTGGTTGGTACCTTCCTCACATTCATGTTGTATTTTAGGTTGTATTTACAAATTAATTTAAGAGTTTTTTTTTATTTTTGCCTTTCTTACAAAAGAAAGGTTTAAGGTTTGCTTTTGGAAAAACGCTTTTTTCAGAAATCTAAAAAAAATCGTACACGGCGAGGATTCGTCCCAGGAAAAAATCCTATTACTCAATTGAAGGTTTAGATGCGTTCTTTCGATTGAATTTTGGTCCGAAACCCGGAACTCAAAGTCTGATTTTTGAGAGCTCTTTTTCTGAAATACATGGCCGATGTCTGTATCCGCTCTTAAAAATTTGTGTCTTCCATCACTGGAAAACCGCTCGTAAAACCCACAATTTTTAAAAGCCAGATCTGTAGCCGTGGGGTCGGAGACGAACATTTTATTTTTCGATTCACAATTTTCGACCAGTAAATGTGGTCATAGCCATTTTTGGAGGTATTTTTTGGACTATTTTACAGATAACACTATCAAATTTAAAGAATTCAGTTTCAAACAAAAAGTCATTCGAAAACATGCGCCATAAACTGTTTGGGCCCAAAATTTGAAGCTTTTCCAAAATGTATTTCCAGAGATATAGCGATTTTAGTGTTTTTCGTCTTATTTTTACCCTATTTTTTCCTATTAAATTTTTGGATTTATACAAAATCATATACTGAACATCAAATTCAAAGTCCCAGCCCATTCTCGATCGAAAGCATTTGGTATGAATTGTATTCGAGTAAATTTTGGTATTGATCAGACGGTTGGTTCAAAAGTTATAGCTGTATGATTTTTCTTTATATACAGAGTAAATTTCTCAAAAAAGGTAAGGGGT
Organism: Culex quinquefasciatus; assembly: GCF_015732765.1. NCBI lineage: Eukaryota > Metazoa > Arthropoda > Insecta > Diptera > Culicidae > Culex > Culex quinquefasciatus. The sequence goes on along the minus strand of NC_051862.1, from coordinate 171,027,675 downwards.
CATTCAGAATAATTCTCCCCAAGGATTTATTTGTGATTTCACTTAAATTTATCTTTCTAACTGAGTGTTCACGACTCGATCAAACTTCTCAGCAAATTTTACATCGATTGGATTCCCCACTTTTATTTGAGAGCGTTTGACTTTTTGCCTTTCTTACAAAAGAAAGGTTTAAGGTTTGCTTTTGGAAAAACGCTTTTTTCAGAAATCTAAAAAAATTCGTACACGGCGAGGATTCGTCCCAGGAAAAAATCCTATTACTCAATTGAAGGTTTAGATGCGTTCTTTCGATTGAATTTTGGTCCGAAACCCGGAACTCAAAGTCTGATTTTTGAGAGCTCTTTTTCTGAAATACATGGCCGATGTCTGTATCCGCTCTTAAAAATTTGTGTCTTCCATCACTGGAAAACCGCTCGTAAAACCCACAATTTTTAAAAGCCAGATCTGTAGCCGTGGGGTCGGAGACGAACATTTTATTTTTCGATTCACAATTTTCGACCAGTAAATGTGGTCATAGCCATTTTTGGAGGTTCTCGCTCGAAAGCTCGACAAGTCGTCAAGTCGAAGCTTCAACGCCAGCGCTTTTACGCTTGCGCGTTTTACGCTGCGCGTGAAAGTGTTCTTTCTGGCTTCTCATAATTGATCGACAAAGTGCAATAGCGATACATATTTTTTTATGTTAATCATAGACTAACATTATAGACTGAGTACCCTTGATTTTTTTCTAATAATGTCAATCCAATATGTTTTTCTTAATTAAATTTAAATGTCTTGCGACAAATAATGTACTTTCGAAATTAAAAAAAATGGCATTTGAGGTTTAGCCTAAAAAGATTCGAAGCTTTAGGTAAAATTCTCACTGGATGGTATCATTATGTTTTTGAATAATTAATTGCACCAATATATTTCTCCGAGTTTCATCATTTTGTAAGAAAGGCTCTATTTCACCTCTGGTGATATTAAATCGGGTTTTTTTCATTAGTTTTTTATAATTTTTGATTTTAACAAAACAGCAATTTTAATTTTTTTTACCAACTCTCCAAAATAAAGGAGAAAAGGGGGGGCTGTAATTGAATTTAAAAGTGCTGATATGCCAACATTAGGTGCACGATGGAATTGCATGCTGTCCCCCTAGTCTTAGTAAACAATGTCTCATGAGTTGTATATTTCAGTAAAAAGTTCGTGTAAATCTTTGTCGAGACAAAATGATGTATTCAGCAACATAATACAGACTTTTTCCAGAAGAGACGCAGATACTGCTGAAGCAATGTGGCAACCGGGCGATACGCATGCTGCGCGACTCTCGCGCGTAAGCAAAAAGACCCGGCCTTTGAGGTTATGCAAAAATCACCCTATTTTGTAACTACAAAAAAACTTTTTCTGGCATAACATTAAAAGTACTTCACTAAACAGAATAAAATTTAATAGGGTCTTAGGGGACCCCAAAACAAACAGAATAAGGTGGATCCGGCCAAAATCGGTTCAGCCAGTTCTGAGAAAATCGTGTGGACAAAAAATCATGCCTACACACATCCCCAGAGACATTTGTTCAGAATTTGATTCTGAGTCGATAGGTATACGTGAAATTATATCTTGGAGGTGTATTTAAGAAGTTCATTTTTCGACTGATTGTATAGTAGAGTGTAACAAAAATGACTTTTTGGCGGGCATTCAAGGGTTTGTTCCGGTGGGCATACTAAGCCCAAATCCAAAATATGAGCTTGATTGGACGTAACAGGAGCTGGCGCTCCGCCCTTCAATTTTAAATGGGATTTAACCCGTAAAAAAAGATTTTTTCAAAAATGTCACTTTTTGAGGCATTTTGGCCACTGAAGTGTTTATTTCCAACATCATTGGCGTGTAGGCCAGATCCTTGCGCATCTTTTGGTGTATATAACATTGAAGTTTGGAGCACTCTGGAGCTCGGTACAGACCTTCAAAGTTTGGCATTTTTTCGAAAAATCGGCCCCGGCAAAAAAGATATGCGTCGCGCCTCGCGACGCCCGAGACGCCATTTGATTTTGCTGGGATCAATTTTTCGAAAAAATGCCAAACTTTGAAGGTCTGTACCGAGCTCCAGAGTGCTCCAAACTTCAATGTTATATACACCAAAAGATGCGCAAGGATCTGGCCAACACGCCAATGATGTTGGAAATAAACACTTCAGTGGCCAAAATGCCTCAAAAAGTGACATTTTTGAAAAAATCTTTTTTTACGGGTTAAATCCCATTTAAAATTGAAGGGCGGAGCGCCAGCTCCTGTTACGTCCAATCAAGCTCATATTTTGGATTTGGGCTTAGTATGCCCACCGGAACAAACCCTTGAATGCCCGCCAAAAAGTCATTTTTGTTACACTCTATTGTATAGTCTTGCCTTAGTGAGGTGAGGAAGGCAAAAACATTCAGCAATAAAAGGTTTTATTAAAAAAATCGGGATTTTTTGCAATATTTCTATTATTCCTGAAAAGTCCCAATCACAACCCGTAACTATGCCGAAAACACCAAATCGATAAGAGGCTTTCTTCTCAAGATTAATTTTTTAGTGCATTTTGTTTGACCAACCCGCAAATTGTATGGAGATTTGTATGAAAAATCTTTTTATGCAAAATTCTGACATCTGAAAATTTCATTCTTGCCTTTTGGGTATTTTTTTTAATTCTTCTTACATAAGGTTTCAAAAATGAAAATTTTGTTTATTAGGCATTTGGAGAAGGAGCGACGAATACTTGAATTTAAATAACGCATAAAAATAAAAATTCTTCTGAAAATACGCAACGCAGAACCAAATCAACTAAATTTATCGAATTAAAAATTGTATGAAATAAACCAGCACTCGCTAAATGTGCCTAACATAAAGCCGTTGAAGAATTATTTTTCACAAAAAAGCAATCTCAATCAAAAATATAGTTTATTGCCAATCATTGGCAAATGATTATTTTTTCTAACTTGACCTGGAATTGTGATATTTATATTAAGGCGGTTGCAATTATTTTTGTAATAATAACGAGTATTTTTTGTAATAATAAAGTGTTATCATAAAGAGCATTTACTATTAATTTTTCATATTTTTTCCAATGCAATTTATGACTTTAAAAACGACTTCAAATCACACCGTGCCTCTCAAAAGAAACAAAAGAAAAACTGAAACTTGGAACTCACCGGCTAACGTTAACCAGGGACCTTGCCAGGGACAGAGAAATGAAGCGTTTCCGCTGCCACCTCGGTCGACGTGCGGCCGCGGAGTGCGTTTTTCCGCCGAAATCCAACTCGCCCGGTACACGGCGCAAAACTTTGCGGAAAAGTTAAAATTAATTATTTGACTTGTGATTTCTGTCCCGTCGGTGAGCTTCGCCTGCTGGTGGCAGAAGCAGTCGGTGTTTGCACAAACCTTGCCTCACCTTGATCTCACAAGTTTGCCTTTCGCGCAGTTTGATCCAGCAAAGAATGCCACAAACCGGATACCAACCGCTCTTCGCATGCCGTGGAAAATCTCGGGGCCAAGTTTTTCCGCTCACGGTGAAATAGTTTTGCCGTTCGTCGGAGCTTTCGTCCCGCCTTCTTTGTATTCCGTTGATGAGAACTGAACGGTGCTGATTGTTTCCCTTATTTTTTATTCCGAGTGTTTTTTCTTTACTATTTGCCACAAAACAGGAAGGAGAACGTCTTTGTTTGGCGGCGAGTGGCCCGCTCCGGATGAAAAGCGTGTTGGTTTATGGCCACCGAAGAGGCACTATTTAATCATCATAAACGGCGGCGATTCGGATTTTCTGCGTTCATCCCACGTGGTGGTAGGCAACATTGTTGGGGGAATAACTTGTGGCGATCTGTGCGATTTGACTGCTAGATTTGGTGCTTGAACGAGCAGTGGAATCAAGTGGAGGTAAATTTACTGCAAGTATATTTTCCGCGTAAAACTATTTTTTTGTTGTTGAAAATCTGATCATTTCGTGGTAAAGTCCGTGCAAGAGAGTATTTGAGGTTACAAAAAAATGGCACTTTTGACTAAACCGTTCACCTAGTTCAAAAAGATTTATTTACTCAGAAACCTAACATTATTCTGAATTTAGATAAGTATTTATTTAGAAATCTGATATGTGATTTCATAAAGCTTTAAATTATTCGAAATGTCAATGGAAATAGAAGTCTATCGGCTGAAAACAATTTAAAACGCGTTTTTCTGTGTTGATAATAGTATTTAGCACTTTGACGTTGATTACAGCTCATAAAAAGCGTTTTCATCTGAAGTCGGGTGATAAGTAGGTGGAGGTGAGCAAGCAAGTTTATATCAAAAGTTTTACAAAATATGTTGTTTAAAATGCTATACAATTGAGAACTTATCTTAGCATGTTTGGGCTCATTTAAAAATATTTTTAATTCTGATGTCGTTGATGCTCTAAGCAACTGAAACTTATAATTGAAAAAATAATTGAACGTGTGTACATTGCGTTTTTGAACACTTTTTTCATTCAAATGTTGAAACCATGGCTGCAATTTAAAATTTTATATTTTATTTTTTTCAATATCTTTTTACAATTTGATTTACCAACTCTAAAAAGGGTTTAAAACAAAATCTTTACAAAACTGCTCTATCAACCAAATTTTCTGGCCTGTCCATCTAAAATTTAACACAACCATAAATAGGCTGATTTTTGAGCAACACAAATTATCCCAGAGCATCAAGGTCACCCGATGTTTGCCTAGAAAAAAAAATATGTCTTAAAAGTTGAATATCTTCTGATAATCAAAACGGGTTTACAAACATTAAAAGATTTAATCGTAGAGACTTTTCAAATCTGTTAAAATCAGTAAAAACTCCTTCCAAAAAATCAAAAATTTATTTTTTTGAAAAATGCTAATAATACCGATACAATATGTATATTTATACAGATTCTGATTCAGTCCGGCAAAACACAACTTCCTGCGTATAAATCTCCGATGAGATATTTCGGTTTAAAAAAAAAATTTAACATTTTCCGACTCCATCTCCGGGTACTCAAAAAAAAAAAACTCTAGATCTACTCCAACTCCACAAGAATGAATGTAACGATTCTGTTTTCTTCAAAATTAGGTCTATACAAGTTTTTAACGTTTTTTTTTTCATTTGAATTTTTATATATTTTGATTTCTATGAAACTTTGCTATCAATTCTTTATGTCCAAATAAACTATTTTGAATCATTATTTTCTCCATACTGATTTGGAAGCACAAATCGAAAAGGGATTCTTTGATCGATTTCGACAAAGTTGTAGGTCATGATTAGGACTAGAAAGTAACGATTTCCCGGGAATTTCCAGGATCTGGAAATTTTATGTTTTTTTATACAAAATTATTGATAGGGACCATCCATAAACCACGTGGACACAGTGGGGGGGGGGGGTCGGTGATTGTCCAGGCTCCATACAAAAAAGATTTTATTTGTATGGAAATTGTCCACGATGGGGGGGGGGGAGGGGGGTGTTGAGATTTCCAAAAAAGTGTCCACGTGGTTTGTGGATGGTCCCATATGTTGCCAAGAATTTGAAAGAAATCGGATACATTTATTACAGAGCAATTCCATCTCAAATCAGGAATTTTTCTGGTACTTTTGTACCCGACCCTCTCCGATTTCAATGAAACTTTTTAGACATGTTATCCTAGGCCTATATAAGCCATTTTTGTGTATATGGAGCCAATTGTACTCGAAAATAACATTTGAGAAGGGCGTAAGATATTTAGATATTTTTGTATTCTGTAATTTAAAAATGACTGTATCTCGAAGCCGTTGCATCGTACCAAAAAGTGGTCAAAGACAAACTTGTAGGAAATTGGACGGGCTTTCTGAAAAAAATACACTGAAAGAAAAATACACGCCACTTCTATGGGATTTTTCAATTTTTATGCTTAAAAGTTAAATTTTAAGGTGAAGTCACGATTTTTTTTCGTTCAAAATTTTTGAGGAAGTAGCCTAAAATGTTACAAAAAGACTGACGAAAAATGCAGGATGGTATGTCTCTCCTAAAAAAATACAAAAATCATTTACTAAAACTGTTTTTTGAAAAGTGGTCTAAACGTCAAAATTTTCAAAAACCAATAGCGGGGATCGATTCCCCAGACAATTTCACATAAAAGTCTCCATATTGACCATTGTCCTAAGTCCAATACTTGCGAAGTTACAGCGGTTTTAGAAATAAAAATGTTGAAAAAACAGCTTTTTTGGTGGTTTTTGGCATTTCAATATGACAGACTTGACTTTTCAGTCTCGAAAATATTTTTACCGGAAAGCTCGTCCAATTTCCCATAAGTTTGCCTTTGACAGCTTTTCAATTGGATGCATGGGCTTACAGATATAAGCTTAATTACATTGCTCATAACTGAAAACAGAATATTTTTTTCAGTGTGGTAGAAATCTGGATAGTAAATCATTTTACGTAAATGTTAAAACGAGTCAAATTGAAAAGCTGTCAAAGGCAAACTTATGGGAAATTGGACGAGCTTTCCGGTAAAAATATTTTCGAGACTGAAAAGTCAAGTCTGTCATATTGAAATGCCAAAAACCACCAAAAAAGCTGTTTTTTCAACATTTTTATTTCTAAAACCGCTGTAACTTCGCAAGTATTGGACTTAGGACAATGGTCAATATGGAGACTTTTATGTGAAATTGTCTGGGGAATCGATCCCCGCTATTGGTTTTTGAAAATTTTGACGTTTAGACCACTTTTCAAAAAACAGTTTTAGTAAATGATTTTTGTATTTTTTAGGAGAGACATACCATCCTGCATTTTTCGTCAGTCTTTTGTAACATTTTAGGCTACTTCCTCAAAAATTTTGAACGAAAAAAACGTGACTTCACCTTAAAATTTAACTTTTAAGCATAAAATTGAAAAATCCCATAGAAGTGGCGTGTATTTTTCTTTCAGTGTATTTTTTCAGAAAGCCCGTCCAATTTCCTACAAGTTTGTCTTTGACCACTTTTTGGTACGATGCAACGGCTTCGAGATACAGTCATTTTTAAATTACAGAATACAAAAATATCTAAATATCTTACGCCCTTCTCAAATGTTATTTTCGAGTACAATTGGCTCCATATACACAAAAATGGCTTATATAGGCCTAGGATAACATGTCTAAAAAGTTTCATTGAAATCGGAGAGGGTCGGGTACAAAAGTACCAGAAAAATTCCTGATTTGAGATGGAATTGCTCTACAATAAAATGAACTGAAGTCCATTTAGTCATAAATGTTCAATTAATCATATTTTTATTGTAATAATATCGAGATTTTCGTAACTTGCTCGCCTTTTGTATACATTTTGTTGAAACTTTCTGGAGATGTTCATTATAAAAAAACATTTTAAAAGGGCGTAATATAAGTAAATATAAGATATGATTAAACAAATATAAATATTGTTTTCAAAAAGATTGGAAAATTCCACGAATGTTTTATATTTTAACATTGAAAATCGGATCATAAGTTGCTGAGAATCGACATTAGGAAATGGAGGATTGTTTGGGTGACACTTAACAAAAATCAATTTTCCTGTTTCCTTTTCTTTTATCCGCTGTTAACCAGCCACCAGTGGTCCAATCTTCAATGTTTCTTAGACGAAATTGTAGGAAATTTTTTGAACTTTTTGACAAAATATTTTCAGGAATGGACAATGATGGACACTATTTTAAAAGATCATAAAACCGGAATTTTTCGGAAAAAATTAACTTTTAATGGCTTTATTTTGAAAACGGTGCACTTAATCAAAAAAATTGTAAAGTATTTTTCGATTGCAAATTCAATTTTACATAAAAAAGTTAGATCACAAAATTTGAAGTACAGGATTTGATTTTTTTACAAAAATCACTATTTAAAAAAATCATAACTCGTCAGCGAAATTTTGTCCATACTTCTGAATGGTTTTGAAGATGCGGGGTTTTGTCGCTTAAAACACTTAAAAAAAAATAAAAAAATTATGGATTTTGAGAAATTGATTTTTCATGAACAAAATATTTAGAAAATCACTATTTTTTCCATGTGCCTATTTTTTCGGAATAGTCCTCATTTATACCTAAAACTTTGCCCAAGACATCAAATCAATCAAAAAATTCCTTAAAAAGTTGCAGATTTTCGAATATTTACGTCCATTTTTGTATAAACAGCTGCCATAATTGTATGGAGATTTGTATGGATGAACCAATGACACAAAATGGCTTCTTTGGTGATAGATAAGGCTCCCATAAAGTTTGAGCCAAAAAAAATATAAGTAAAATTTCTTGCAATTCTAGTAAGTTTTTTTTTAAATTATTCGTACTCTTGGTAACCCCTTAGTTACAAGCAATATTTTTTTCCAAAATGGATTATGATGTAACACACAGGAACTCCAAAACTCTGTTATGTACTCCAAAATAACTTATTGTATCTTGATTATTCACCAATAAATCCGAATTGAAATTGAAATAAGAAAAATTAATTTCCGTGTTTGGTGGAGAATTGCTCCTGTGTAAAATTTTTGTAAAGTGTACCGTTTTTCAAATATAGCCATTTTTAGACTAAGTCATTCAACAAAAATGTCTTTTGTGTGTTCTTCCTTGTCCATTTTGAAAACTGAAAAAATCGGAGAGCTGAAAAAATTCTCTACAATTTGATGTTTAAAATTTACGATCCTACCTTTAGTTGCTGAGATATGCCATTGCAAAGAATCGAAGTTACCAAAAATGCCAAAAATGTCAGCCAATTGACCCTTAATTTTCGATCGATGATATCTTGGAAACCATCAACACCTCAACTCCCAAGCTCGAGAAAAAGGTGGAATTTCCGTACAAATTCCCCCTTTTCTCGAGCTTGGGAGTTTTGCTGTTTATCAAATTCTAAATGTCAAAATGTGAAACATGTGTGAAATTTTCAGATTTTTTAATTCACGACTTATATTTGATCTTATTATTTGGCCCTAAGTAAGAAAAAAAAAAAAGCCGATTTGCCAAATCAAGCACATTTAAAAAAAAAAATTATAGATAAACTATCACGCCAGTTCGTCAAGAATATCGAATGCAATGATACGAAACATTGTCATGATTTCTTTTAGCAGCCCGATATGATATCATTATCCAGCTGTTCTACCTCCGGAAGGGGCCATATGGTTAATCTCCTTCTATTTTTATAATCCTAACCATGCCCTGAAAGCTTGAATGGAACAATATCCAGTCGCAGGACAATGCTCAACAGAAGATCAACCGCTTCTTCTTCTTTCTGTTCTCCTTCGATGGCGAAGCTAACAACCCCTTCGCCCCGTCTTCCGCCGGAAGCTTCCCCACCGGATGTTGCACACTCTTCTTGACTTGCAACCCGTCCTCTCGGTCCGCCGGACCGGTTATTGTGCTTGCGCCAACCGCCCCCACTCACTCGCGATAACAAAGAGCAATTTTTACAATTACGCTTGATAGATTTGATTTGAGGACGAAATGGGAGGGAAGAATTCATCTTTTTATATTGGATTTACGGGAGCTTCTTATTTTCTCTATTCTTCGAAGCAACATATTAGACGATGATGACAGCGACGGAATCACATCAAAAAAGCTGGTGCAAGAGTGAAGGAGAGATGGGTGGAAGCCATTTTTCCGGCAAATTAGCCTGACCTGTCAGATAATGAATGACGTGGTATTAGGGAAATTGGATTTCGACGATGCTGGACGAAATTTCCCGGGAAGGCAATTTCCCATCAATCATCGAAGTGGGTGAGATTGGATCAAAGTAAGACTTTTTGGTAATAATTGAAAAACTAACTTAATCCACCTATGTGGTTGGAGCCTTCCTCACTCATTACCAACAATGGCTGTACACAAATTTCATCTATGTATTTCTAGATCCGGAATAAAAAAGTACATAAATATCACTTAAGTGATATCTAGAGATAGGGTTGCCAGATCATCAATGTTTTGGACTCGTTGGAAAGGTTTTTTGATAACCTAACCAGCGATGGGTCGGATGGTAGATCCGGACATAGTTTACATACATTTAAGTGAGATCCGGCTTCCAAAAAGTACATCAATATCACTTAAGTGGCCATATCTCGAGACAGGGTTGCCAGATCTTCAATGTTTTAGACTCGTTGGAAAGGTTTTTCGATAACCTAACCAACGAGAGGTCGGATGATGGACCCGGACATAGTTTACATACATTTAAGTGAGATCCGGATATATGTGAAAACACATTTTTATACATAACTTTTGAACTACTTATCGAAACTTCAATCTGTATAAAACTCGATCTATGGGACCCTAAACCAAGTCGAATGCAACAGGTTCGGGTCAAATCGGTTCAGCCAGTGCCGAGAAACATGAGCTAGATTGTTGGTCACATACATACATACACACACACATACACACAGACATTTGTTCAGTTTTCGATTCTGAGTCGATATGTATACATGAAGGTGGGTCTACGATGTTTTTATACAAAGTTCATTTTTAGAGCAGGATTATGGCTTTACCTCTGTGAGGAAGGCAAAAAGTCAATTTCAAGCAAGTTAGGAGCCCAAACTTTATTCAATAAATAAGGAAAAATAAAGTATCAGTCTGGAAGAGAACTGCAACACCATTCGACCAATTTTGGACCAACCCATTCAAAGTGTCACAGCAAAGCCATTCCGTGTCCAATTGTTGCCCCGAGACATCCCAGTTGTGCAGCACTTTCCAGCCATCCTAAAAGCATCAGCAAATCTCGGCCCCAAAGTTCAGCAAAATCAAGTGAGTGTGGGGAAATCCTCCCGAGGAAACTTTCCCCTCATATATGTCCAGTAATTGTTTTCCTTTCGCCGACACCAGACAGCCAGCATGACAATACAAACGTCATGACTTGATATACGAGCTTTTTCTCTCGGAAAGTAAAACTTTTCCTTTTCCCATTTCCAGGACAAGAAGCGAAATAATTCCCGATCGAGAAACAAAACTGCTACCGCAATGCTTTTAGTTCGTGTCGTCCCCCGACTTCCGGGAAGCTTTTCCGTTTGTCCAGCACTTCCATAGAAAGAACATTAAAAAAAAAACTTACCCCATTTGGATCGCATCGGTTCCTGCTTGGACCAATCCATTTCGTGTTTTTAAAAAACTTTCTTCCTCCATCGATTTTATTCTTGTACAAATTTTTCACTTTCAAACCCCTTTTTCCTCTCCCCCCCCGAACCCCTCCAACCAGAAATCACACAAGTTTATTCTCGAGTCAGTATGTGTGCTGCAGTTTCTCTTGAAAAAGTTATCTTCCTTTTCATTTCACAACTTTTCACACCATCCATTTTCCCCCGGACGTTACGGTTCGGGAACGATGATGATGAGCGAAAATCGGGGCAAAAGCAATTGCGCAACTCAAAGTTGCCTGCAATTTCTTACACTGCCTGCAGGCTCGATAGCAATGAGGGGAAAATGTAAAGTTTTTCCTTATTTTCACCAAATGATTTCAGCGAACGTGGCCTTTGCCATGAGGCAGTTTTTTTTCTGTGTGATGCTGCTGATGGTGGTAAATATTGCAAAACTTTTAAACTTGACATTTTATTGATTTCCTTTTGTTGCTCTTGCTATTGTTGTAATTTTATGGGAAGAATAGTGGTGACAGGAGCAATTAATAAATCGATGTTAATGAGTAATTCCATGAGAAATATAGTACAAAACATGTTGAAGAGCTTGTACAGATGTCTTCAAATAATAATTGATGAAATTGTTGAATTGGAATTTTGCCAATGTGAATTTTAAATAAAGTATATTTTTGATGTTGAGATGTGGAGAAAGTAAGAAGTAAAAAAAGTTGTAAATTAACACATTTTTGGAAAAAAATAATTTATAATTGGCAAAAACAATCAGCTCAGTCTGTTCTTGTCAGTTAGTGTTTACAATAGAAGCGAACAGTGTGAACTGTTTGTTCACAGTTTTTAGTTTGATCATTTCTAACAAAACATGTATTCAATTGTTTAGGCAAGTAAATGTCCGTGAATTGATATTTCTTTGTATTTTTATTTAGATCAACTGTCAATGTATTTCTACCCATTCAAAATGGATACGAGTATTCGAAATCGGTATAAAGAGATGGTTTTTTTTTTTGATAGATTTTATTTGAATTGTTACTAATAGATTTCCACAACATAGATTTCTAATTTCAGAAATCTTTTGCGCTGGAGCATTGGATGGTGCAAAATCTTATATCGCAGATTTAATTTTTTGAAAAACTTATGATTTTAAGAAAAAAAACGAGCGTATTGTCAATCGAAGATGACCTCACACATTTTTCAGGTAAGTGCACCGTTTCACGTTTTATGAATTTCAATGATTTTTTCGAAAAAAAATCGCTTTTTTTAAATAAAATATACCTCATGAAAGAAACGCACTCGTGTAAAAAAACGTTATCGATTTCTCCATTTTTACTTTCGAGTGGCTTGCTGAGATGCAGCTTCTTCAAGTTTAAATTTTGTTAAAAAAAATACTTTTTCTCAGTGTCTTTTGAGAAGACCTCATTTTGTCACACGAGATGTCTCAGGAACTATTGATTCGATTTAAAATATTAATATATAAATGATGTACGAAAGAAGTGATACAAATTCTTAAACATTAAGTCCAACATTTTAATTTCTGTAATTTGCAATAATTCTAGTAATTGCTGGAAAGGTGATAGAATGATTCAATTTTTGAAATCTTAGAACAGAAAACGGTAAAAATACAAAAAGAAGTATCATTTAACAATATGCATGGATAAATGTTTTTTATCCTTTCATTGTTTACTTATTTATTTTAAGGAGTTTCTAGCATCGTTTCAGAATGATAACCAAACCTGAATCACTCAAGTTTTACTAGATATTTCATATACTTAGAATTGATCAGTCATTCAGTAATAATTCGTATAACTCCAGAATATCTCCAAAATTCCACAGTATATTAAGCAATTTATAAAAGAGATAATATAAAGAAAAATAAACATTGGATTTACATTGGATACATAACAAAATCATACATTTAAATCAATATTATCATAATTTACATCTTTAAACTCTGAAGGTGGAATGAAAAGAAGTTTATTAAAAAAACATTTTTCTTTCAAAAATAGTTAGGCGTCATCCATAAAGTAAGTCACGCTCTAGGGGGGGGGAGGGGGGTCTGAGCAAGTTAGCAACATTACATGTTGTAAGTAAAGGAAAAGCGTGACAAAGGGGGGGAGGGGGTAAATTTTGGATGATTTTAGCGTGACGTACTTTATGGATGAAGCCTTACTCATTCGAGCTTTTGTTGTTAATATCGTGAAGATCAGAGAGCAGAACTTATAAATATGTCGTTTACGTCACATTGTTAAAAATTCTTACATTTTTCATATGAAATTATATAAGAAATATCGTTTTTGAAATCACAAAATGAATACAACCAAAATAGATGCCTTTCCGATTGCAAACATAAAAGCCAATGATTTATGCTAACATCGCCAATATACTAAGAATTTTGAAAATTCGTCACATTCTTTTGTAATGCAAATGTCTCGGCTTTGCGTAGACAAAAGTTGAAATAATAAAAAAAAAAGAAATTGTTCTGCGTGAAATTTAAAACAAGTTGCATGCATTCGTTTTCGAATCAATATTTTGTTTCTATTTTTTTTATTTTTTTTTCCAAAAATACTTTTGTTTTTCTTAAAACGCCAATGCCCAATCACAAGCTAATAGTAATAGTTAATGTTTGGCTGTTTTGAAATGATAGTCTTGATTCGAAAAATTTTAAAATATTGTTTTAGAAAAAATCGGAAAAATTCACGAATGTTTTATTTTTTTTACACTGAAAATCGAACCATTAGTTTCTGAGATATCGACATTAGAAAATGGCGGGTTGTTTTGGCGAGACTAAAAAAAAATCAATTTTCCTGCTTCTTTTTCAATTATCCGTTGTATTTCAGCAACCAGTGGTCCAATCTTCAATGTTTCTTAGACGAAATTGTACAAAATTTTCCGAACTAAAAAAAAAAAAATTTTAGGAATGAACAATCATGGACACTAATAAAAAAATAAAAAAAAGGTCCGGATTTTTCGGACAAAATTTAACTTTGAATGGCTATATTTTGAAAACGATGCATTTAGTCAAAACATTGTTAAGAACTTTTCGATTGTAATTTGATTTGACATTGAAAAATTAGGTCAACAAATTTCATGTACAAAATATCATTTTATTACAAGAATCACTGTTTCAATGAAAAATCATAACTCGTTGGCAAAATTTTGGTTCATACTTCTGAAAAACTTAAAAGATGCTTGGTTTTGTCCCTTAAAACAAATAGAAAAAAATCACGAATTTGTATTTTGGGAAATTGTTTTTTTTGGGAAAAAAGGAAAAAAAAATCACCAATTTTTGTTCCGTGTTCCTGATTTTTTATCTGAATAGTCCTCATCAACTTTGATTTTGCATAAGAAGAAATTGTTTGAACAACAAAAACGGTTCCAAAAGTGTAAATATCTCAAGCGAAAAAGAAACAATTCAAGATGAAGCCTGTTCGGGAGTAAGGTCTCCCAGAGCTACATCCCTGGATGGTTTGAACTTTGGTCATTTGCGTTTTTACCATTCCTCTTTGGCCGCAATACCACTGCACTGATTTGAGGAACAATTACAGAGCCAAGATGTGCTGGTCAGCAGTTTTGGTCATCTAGTTTGGATATGGTCGTTGGTCAGTGGTAGTGTGCACAAGAGATAAGCCGATAAGAGAGAACGATCTCTCTCCGATCGGTTGAGGTTCATCCCGACTGGAAGGGATCTGGGCCAAGTAGGGAGTAATAATAGAAGGCAATTTAAGTAGTCCTAGACCTAGGGACGGTACGGGTCGGACACCCGTCCGTCGTGACGCGTTGTAAATATTGTACATATCTGACGACAATAAATGTTATTCGTTTAACTGTGGTTTAATCGGAACGCGAGTGTGGTGTTTTATTTGTAATCCGGATGGTGCTCTTGGATCATCTGGGCGTTGGGGTACCTGCGCTGGAGTCGCAGTACGATCTGCTGGTCTACGGGTAATTCCCCCCCCCTGGCGTCGTGGTTTCTTATCGTGTTGGGACTTGGCTCCGAACTTCATCATCCACTTGAGCTATTGAAGAAACCCCGGGAAGGACCAAACCCCAACATTTGGTCCTTCGAACCGGATGAAGGACGGTGGGACCAGGTTGGAAGGCTTTGGATTGACGCCATTGATAGCCAGCACCAACGCCAACATTAAACAATGGGTGAGCGCCAAAACCTGCCCGCGAAATACACTTTCGCCGCCATCGCACTTGCTGCACAAAAGGACATCAAGGTACAAAGGATATGGCCTCAACAAAGCGCCATGGACATGGCCACGGGTTTGGCCACCGGAACACACCAAGGACTACTCAGCATCGGACAGCATGCAACCCAACGGTACCTCGGGCTGGACCGAGGTGGACACGGTCAACTTAGGAAGGATTGGTCGACCGTATGGAACCCTCGACATCACCCGGTGTCGCAATCAACATCCTCGCGTGCTGAACTCCTATTCATCGCCCCTGGACGAGGCAATCAATCAACGGTTTGGGAATCATCGAGTGGAATTCGGTTCATCCCAGGACTCGGACTGTACACTGGCAGGAGGGATCACCTGTTTCCTCAGGTAAATATTAATAGTTCAGTGTATATGTCTTGCCGGAGTGTTCATCAACAACCACCTAACACCATTTCCAAATTCTCTCGATGAAAAATACAACTACACCCTGGACTGGAGGAACACGCACAAGTACACATGGGTACTGCGTGCACGCACAACGGCTTGCTCGTCTACACACATGCGAGCACATCCCATTCGTCACCATCTACGGGCGACACGGTGTCGCGGGCACGGCTACACAGAGGTTTTCTAATTCATCAACATCGGTAGAGCTGGTGGCTTACGGATGCGCCATCTGCTAACCACCCACGCTGGACGTGTTCGGCAACGGGTCGAGCACACGGGTATCGAGCGACGGAGCGACCACGGGGTTGCACACCAACTGGACTCGGTGTCGGATCGAGTACCGAGAGCGGATCACCACCAAGAGCATCGCGCGACTACATCTCCCCAGCGAGACGTCTTCGTGGTTCATGGGAACCTGGTACTCGGGATCGGTTCTGGACATTGGACAAAGTTCATCGAGGGAAATCCTGTTTTTCCAGGTAAATATTATGAACTTGTATATGTCCGCCGAAGCAATCGCTATGCTCGCCACTAACACACCCACAACTATTTTCTTCTGGCATGGAAATCAACAACCATCGAGCGCGGAAAACACTTCTTTCGCTATGGTCATCGAGCTATCCGTTAGCACCAGCTATCGAACACACTCGGACGGTTCGTTGGCTACCACACGCGAGCAGAAGCACAAGGAGGTTTTCCAAACACCACCCACTGGTGATCATGGGATCGACCAGACACAACCACCCACTTTGGTAGCTGTCTACGCATACAACGGCAGACGGCACCTCACGGAGTTGCTACCAACAGCAGGACGAATTGGAAACGCGTCGGCTCGGTATTGGTTTCGAGTTTTTTGTAAACTTCGGCCCGAGTGAGCACATGGTCCGTGTTCATTCCACCGATCAGCGATCTTGGAGGTCGCTACCAACCCAACTGGAAGTCAGCTGTCAACATTGAGCTCACCACGTGACACTTCGGGACAGCTCGGCTTGGACGACAACGAGCACTGTGAAGAGGAGGCGCACACATTGGTTTTCCTAGGTAAACACAAATTGAATAGTTTATGTCCGCCGAAGCCGGATTTCGGATACCGCACAATTTCAATTGGATTTATCCTCTTCACACGCTTGCTGTACTACACACATTCGGATTGCGGGATTTACATCCTTCGGAGTGACGTCACTGGGGCGTCATTGGTCAAGCGGCGGCTGGTGATCGCTGATTTACAACCACGTCTGCGGCAGGACACCTGGACGTGTCATGGAGGTTTCACACGGGCAAGTTTTGGAGAACGTCAGGACGACGTGAACTATCCTCGGGTCATGGAAGTGAATGCTGCTAGGGCACATTCTGGGACGTCGCCAACTCATCGGCAAGGGTCCACACCACGGTCTCATGGCTGAGACACCACTCACCGGCTGCGCTACTCTGGGCAGGGTCCGGAGGTCGGAGCGCAGCATGGCTGTCACATGGTGTGACGTCATCAAGGTCATCAATCACGATCGGCGAACGGTCGCCACGTGTCATCGGGACAAATCCAATCAAGCGTGACGTCACGGGCGAAGAAGGACTCTCATCATCCACTAGCAGTCATGGTTGCACTGCATGGTCTTGGTTACACGGCGCTAGGGTCTCGGTGTAGCGCCTCCCACTCATCCCACGTGTAGTCCAACGAGGCACCGCACGTGCACAGAAAGTTTCGGTTAAATCTAGATTGCCGGAACAAGGACGTTCATTCCCAGCAGTCATGGACGAACTGCAAATCCACGGAACAGGGTTTCGTATCCCGGACAGGTGGAGTACGGACTCTCCACCCAATCCCCACCCACGCGCAGTCAAGGACGCACTGCACCACCCAAAGGTAATCGGTCGTCGCCTGGTCAGGCACAGCCGAGCAGGACAAACCTCTCCACGGAGTCGGGACTCCAGGTTTCAACCCATCATCGGGACGGTGTGATTGCCAGGAGCGCAGCACACTGCGAAGGATCGTACCAATGTACACCACTGAAAGGATCGGCAAGGGACCGCCGAACCACTACCACTACACTCGGGTACTACTACACTACCACGGGTTATAAACGGCAGGGGAGCTGGTGTCGGACGACTTCAGCTCGAATCAACTCTTTCCCATCGTGATCTCCTGGTACGGAGACACACAACCAAGCGTACGGTGGCAGGCTCAGGTGTGCTTGCCAGGTGTTTCAAGGATGCATCTCACATGCATGGAGGGAACAGGCCACAGGATGTGACTGTTCAACCAAGGATTTGGATTTCGTTTGGACGGTCTACGGAGACTGTTCAACCCACACACTCCCACCCAAGGGCACTAGGAAAGTGCAAATAATGACGGCAGGGTCGTCGTTATGGAATCCGGAGGTCAACCCGTCACCATCGGATCGGTGACAAAAGCGTGCTGCACAGGGCAGCGAACAACGCTATCCAAGGATTGATTAGTCGGTGCACTAGTCATCCACAAGGGAGGTTCGCGGACGGCGTGTCTTGGAACGGCATGCCTCGGATCTCAACCTACTGGGGCAGGGCTCCATAGGTATCCCGGTACGAAGCCACGGGACGTCACCAGCACGTCATGCTTCGAGCCACACCCACATCCCACCCACACACTGGAGCTAGGGCTCCTCGGAAACGGAATCCAATGGTCGAGCATAAGCACGTCGTGGGACGTCATGCTTCACCACCCACACCGGAGCGCGGGCTCCATTGGAAGGAAACATCAACCTGGTGCACGGTACGCATTAACCCAAGGAAGGAACAACCCAAGGAGGTCAACGGGAACCGAAGGAAAACCGGATTAGGTAGCCATCAAGAATCGGTTTGGAAAAGATGTGCCACACGGACGTGGACATCAACCTAGGAAATTGCAACACACAATTTGTACACACTTACACCTACACCTACACTGAGGAGGAAATTTAGTTTTGTTCAGAAATTGGGTAATTTCAGGGCAGGGGAGAATGTTCGGGAGTAAGGTCTCCCAGAGCTACATCCCTGGATGGTTTGAACTTTGGTCATTTGCGTTTTTACCATTCCTCTTTGGCCGCAATACCACTGCACTGATTTGAGGAACAATTACAGAGCCAAGATGTGCTGGTCAGCAGTTTTGGTCATCTAGTTTGGATATGGTCGTTGGTCAGTGGTAGTGTGCACAAGAGATAAGCCGATAAGAGAGAACGATCTCTCTCTCCGATCGGTTGAGGTTCATCCCGACTGGAAGGGATCTGGGCCAAGTAGGGAGTAATAATAGAAGGCAATTTAAGTAGTCCTAGACCTAGGGACGGTACGGGTCGGACACCCGTCCGTCGTGACGCGTTGTAAATATTGTACATATCTGACGACAATAAATGTTATTCGTTTAACTGTGGTTTAATCGGAACGCGAGTGTGGTGTTTTATTTGTAATCCGGATGGTGCTCTTGGATCATCTGGGCGTTGGGGTACCTGCGCTGGAGTCGCAGTACGATCTGCTGGTCTACGGGTAATTCCCCCCCCCTGGCGTCGTGGTTTCTTATCGTGTTGGGACTTGGCTCCGAACTTCATCATCCACTTGAGCTATTGAAGAAACCCCGGGAAGGACCAAACCCCAACAAAGCCCACTCCGGAGAAAATCAGGGTCAGGTGGCTGCGGAAGCTGGAAACTAGTTCAACGGTGACGGCGGCAGTCGTGACTCGGGTGACCACATCCGGCAGCGCATGTGATGCCAAGAAAGCAAGGAGGTTTACATCGGAGTTTACGGAGCGGGTTGGATGATCCCAGAATTTGGTGAGAGCGTTCTAGTTTTGTCCTTATTATTATACTGCATTTCAATTTTAATTATATTTTACAACCAATGCCACTACTTCATTCGTCGGTGAAGTATCCCATCAATCCCTTTCCCCTTCCAAATCCGGATATCTTGGAGGTCGTCTAAGTTCTTAGGCATCTCTATAGGGTATCCATTCATCACATCCCTCCCCCACTTCCCCCGTTGATCGTGAGGAGTCGACCAAAAGGAAAAATGAGTGGTAATGTGTCATTCGGCACATTCCTGGCGCATTTATTTTCCTTATCGGCGCCAACCTAGCTATTGCGAGCTTTATGCTCGGCTAGAGTACGGTCAACTAAGCTAAGCTAAGCTAAGCTAAGTCCTCATCAACTTTGCCGAAGACACCAAACAAAAAATGCTTTGAAAAATTACAGATTTTCGAATATTTACGTACCATTGTTGTATGAACATTTACCAAAATTATATGGAGATTTGTATGGGTGAACTATTGACACAAAATGGCTTCTTTGGTAATAGGGGAGGCCCCCGAAAAGTTTGAGTCAATTAAAAATTGTCTAAAACGGCCGATTTTTTAGAGAATTGCTCAAAGTTCACCGTCTTCAAAATTTCCCCAAAAAAATCTGGGGACAAACTAAAAAAAAAAAAATGCATTTTCCAACGTTGAAAATCACATTTTGCTTAAAACATTTTACAGTTAAAGAAGATAAATCTATTGTTTCAACAGCTTCTCCATTTAACGAGCTTAATAAATTGGAAAATTTGCTGCCATATCATCAATAGCCAACGGGATTAAAATCTATCCTCGTTTGCAATGTTACACCTCAAAGCTGCTGGGTGGCACACAAATTTCACCGCATCCAGTGGAATTTCATCAAGTTATTATTTCCGGAGCTCGACTCATCAAATGTACACCATTTTCACAATTTTGCCCTTGGGAGTTTAACGCCAATCCCAAATTACGTAGCTTGAATTCTGTATAAATGATGCATTTTGATTTTTTTTAGAATTTTTGCTATGGAAATTTTTAATTGTTCAAAATAATGCGTTTTTCATGGGTAACAATCATGCTGAGCTTCTATAGCCGTGAGATTAGTTTGACTTTTCAGAAACCTGCCATCTAGAACATGCTTAGAGATGTTCAGCAGAGCTCTTTGTGCCGATGCATGTCTGCTCAGCATTTCCTATGCGAAAATTGAGTTTGAGATAGAAATGCTTGTCAAAATATGAATAAATACCCATTCAATACACTTAGTTAAAAATAAAAGACTACTTATGCTACGTTAGATATGTTTGCCCCTCATGAACAACAAAGAGAAATTGAAATTAAAACTCCATTCTAGGAAAAAACATGGTACAGACACAATATCAGAATATATCCTGTGTGTTCATCATTCAATACAAAATACGTTGAACAGTAGAGGTATAATCGATCCCCTGGAATCATTAGTACGACGCCATCCCACACTATATTCAGACTCGTTTTTAATGATCTTGTTTTCCGGCTCAGTGCCGTTCGATTGGAAAGGCGACTACTCTTCCGGGCATTAACAACGTGCGAGGCGGCTGGCTTCATTTTCCATCACAGTGCATTTTCCAAGTGCATCACAGAAGAAGAAGTCTCTTTTCAGAGAAATTTATGTTATTACCGGGGCGATGTACACAACGTACTCTCAAACCCGACGAAAGTATTCAGCACTGTATAGAGAGTAGTTGCCTGTCAGCAGGTCGATGATGCTACACCGTCGAACTAACGATTCTACTTGAGCATTACGGTTTGAGCTTTATCACTCCAACGCAACTCGCTGCATGGTTCGCGAGTTTTGTTCGGCTCCGGTTGGATAGTTGACAAACAGTCTGGTTGGGGGTGGGGTTCGTCGCTTTTTAGTTGGTAAATTTCGGGGCTCTCACTAAAACTCTCTAACGACGTAACTGGCACTGTACACAACAGGCAGCACTCATCCAACTGTTTTGCTATTTGTCTGGGCTGTCAAGACGAGCCGGTGCTAAGAGTCGATGCCACGCCAGAATCCTCGCTGAAGCGTTAAAATGTCAACCGATTCTGAAGGACGGCGAGGATGCGCGCATTTTCGCGCGAGCAAACATTCCAGGGGCCGTCGATTTGGGGTAGTTTGGGCTGTGTTGTGATGGATATTGTATCATGACAATTTTTGCCCCTTTTGACGGTATATTTTCTAGTTTACTATTTTCGATCCGGCGAGGCAGGTTTGTGTGACGACCGGAACGAGGCTCAGACGCGAGCGATGGCAGAATTGGATTCATCGTGTGCTGAATTACCTAGGGTTACCAGGAGCAGTCACGTTTTTATATTATGTATATGAAAAATAACTTGCAACCCTAAGTCCTGAAAATACCCAACGCAACGACACACGCACGCTGCCAGGGCTGCCTTTGCCGTGTGTCAGGACCAAATCGGAAGCACTGCCAGAGCAGGAATAAATAATAACAAATGTGGCTTGTTTTCGCAGCAAGCAAGCAACCATCGAACGACAGTGATAAAAAATTGCACCCGGCTAGGCTGTCGTTCGTCGGTATGTTCCCGGGTGGCGTTTGCCAGTGGGGGCTGTCTGCCGATTCCGATGCCGCCGCTGCCGCTGCCAGTCACAGTCAGTTTAGCTTTATTGATATGACCTAAGAACGTGTTTACGCTAGGCAAACCGGACTGGCGGCCTCTCCCCAGGAGTGACGGGATGTGTTTTCTAGTTTTGGGATTTGCCGATGCTTTGGGTATGGTTTTAGATGGAATGTTTTGGAAAGTCGTAAAGTTTAGAAAACAAAGTCGTTAGGACAATTAAGTTACATGTGAAATCGCTCACTTAGCTTTGGCGGTTATAACCAATTTGTTTGTGTCAAGTAGCGAATTTTATGATCTGGAAATAAAATGTTTAGAATTTATTAATTTTTTTCTTATTCTCAATTTTTCAAAACTCGTCAAAACTCGTAAAAACAATTCTAAGATTGAAGCTTCACGTGGTTCAGGGAGTTTGTTCAATACTATTGAGGTTAAACTTAATCAATCATATCCGCCCCAATCTGCAGGAAAAACAAACCGCCTGTTTTCGTGAGATCAAACAGATAACGGACCACAATCGAATAAAGTGGTGGTGCTTTGGGCTATTCTCATCAAATGATTAATTTAGCCGATAGCGATTCCAATTAAATGTGGCTAAATCACGCAACACGCTCATAACCGGACCTCGTATGCCACAGCATCCTAGAAGGATCTGCTTGAAGATAAATGATAGCAAATATGACCAAAAATACCAACTAGGCAGTTTCACGTGGTCATCGGAGTATTTTCGCTGATACAGTAGCTATGATAAAATGCTTCCTTATTTCCTGGAAATTGAAAGCAGAAAGTAATCTAAATACCCGTGTTGTTACGATTACTGCAAACTTAATGTATGAACATAACAAGAACACTCATTTGAGCCAATCTTTACCAAAACCGGAAATGGATTTTATTTGTATTTTTGGATTTGGCTCAAACTTTGTGGGGACCTTCCCTATGACCAACTAAACTATTTTGTGTCATTGGGTCACCCATCCAAGTCTCCATACAATTTTGGCTGATGCATACAAAAATGATATGTAAATATTCAAACAGCTGTAACTTTTGAGTGAATTTTCTGATCAATTTGGTGTCTTGGGCAAAGTTGAGGACTAATGAGAAAAAAATAGGTACAAGGATAAAAATTGCTGTTTTTTAATCACCTTTTTTTCGCTAAAACTCAATTTCCCAAAATACATATTTTTTGGTTTTCGAGATTTTTTGATATTATGTTTTAGGGGACAAAAACTCACAACTTTTGAGCCATAGAAAAACATGGTCAAAAATCTGCCGCCGAGTTATGAATTTTTGAAAAAATAGTAATTCTTCGAAAAAATCTAAATTTCATGCAAGAACTAATTAGACGAAATTTTTTAATGTGAAATTGAATTTCCAATCGTTGTTTTGATATAGGTCTCTGTTTTCAAGATATAGCCAACAAAAGTTTGATTTTCGCGAAATATTTGCAGTTTTTCGATTTTTAAAAATAGTGACCATGAGTGACCATTCCTAAAAAAAGAAAAGTTCAGAAAATTTGCTATAAAATTGTCTAATAGACATTGGGGTAATTCTCCGCCAACTCACACAGCAGTTGCCCCGACCCCTCTTCGATTTGCGTGAAACTTTGTCCTAAGGGGTAACTTTTGTCCCTGATCACGAATCCGAGATCCGTTTTTTGATATCTCGTGACGGAGCGGCGGTACGACCCCTTCCATTTTTGAACATGCGAAAAAAGAGGTGTTTTTCAATAATTTGCAGCCTGAAACGGTGATGAGATAGAAATATGGTGTCAAAGGGACTTTTATGTAAAATTAGACGCCCGATTTGATGGCGTACTCAGAATTCCGATAAAACGTATTTTTCATCGAAAAAAAACCCTAAAAAATTCTCCCATTTTCCTTTTCTCGACTGTAAAATTTTATGGAACATGTCATTTTATGGTAAATTTAATGTTCTTTTTGAATCTACATTGACCCAGAAGGGTCATTTTTTCATTTAGAACAAAATTTTTCATTTTAAAATTTCGTGTTTTTTCTTACTTTGCAGAATTATTTTTTAGAGTGTAACAATGTTTTACAAAGTTGTAGAGCAGACAATTACAAAAATTTTGATATAAAGACATAAGGGATTTGTATGTATGTATGTATGTATTTGAACCCCCGTCTTGGCAGGACTTGGCCATGACCACAGTATATTTCAACTGAGACGGTTCGGTTAGTAACCACCATATATCTCAAGAACCTTTGAAGCGAATATCTTTCTCTGTCTAGCGATTTCTTCTGAAATTGTACAGACATAGAACGGTAATGCAGATGACTCGGGCCAGGCAATCCACGACTCCCTCGTCCAGTTCATGAGTATATGAGATGGCCCTGGGCTGTTTTGAGACGGTGTTAGTAGTTATATAATGGGTTAATATATTATACCTTGTGACATTATTTCGCCATTACGGATCAATTCAGTTCTAGAGCATTAACTCCATGATGGCCGACTGGTTAGCATCCCAGACCATCAATCCAAAGGTGTGAGTTCGAATCCCACCTGATTCATTTTCGTTTTTTGTTCATATTCAAAGTTCAAATTTCTGATTCCAAATTTCGAAGGAACCGACCGGGATTTGATCCCTGAACCTTCTGCTTTCGAGGCAGAAGCCGCAACCATTAAGCCACGGAGCCGGTTAATTATTTTTTAGAGTGTAACAATGTTTTACAAAGTTGTAGAGCAGACAATTACAAAAATTTTGATATAAAGACATAAGGGATTTGCTTATAAACATCACGAGTTAACGTCATGATTCGAAATCCGGACACTTAGTAGCATATCATTTTTGTTATAGCTGGCAAAAAATCATGTAACAAGTTGGAAATGCAGAAACATCATCAGGATATAGTTTAAACAGTCAGTTTTAAGAGAATGCATGCAAAATATGTCTTTTCTAACAATTTTTCATCAGAATTTTAAAATTAAATTGACTTGTTGTGCTTCGAATCCCGGACACTGATAAAAGCTGATTCGAAATCCGGACACTTTTGCTTCGAATTCCGGACACTCGATTTTACTTATGAATCGCACAAATTTGGACTCAAATGTTAGAGAATGGCATTCTTTAGGTCTCAAATAAGCTGTTAACATCAAAACAATCGATAGTTTATATAAAAATTTGCTAGAATTTAAGGAAATCGAAAACATAAATTTCTGCTTTCCATTCCCGGTGCTTCGAACGCCTATGAAATATTTCAAGTGAAATGTTTCGCATTTTTGGTAAACTTATAATTTTATTGTATTTAATTGTTTTGGTATTAACTAAAGCGTTCAAACAAATTTTAAATGAAAGTTGATGTTGGAATTCATCAAATAACACAGTTTTGACATTCATAATGCGAACTTATATCCAAATAATTGATAAAACAAGATGAAGTGTCCGGGTTTCGAAGCGTCCGGGAATTCGAATCATGACGTTATCGTGATTTTACGAAAAAAAAGTTTTGAAAAAGTTGGTCGTCATCGATCATCGCCGTTCATGGTCACCCGCGACAGACACGAACGACGAAACAAAGAGAAACGCAAAAAGTAACTTTTTCAAAACTTTGTTTCGTAAAATCGCGATAACTCGTGATGTTTATAAGCAAACCCCTTATGTCTATATATCAAATTTTGTAATTGTCTGCTCTACAACTTTGTAGAACATTGTTACACTCTTTAAAAATAACCCTGCAAAGTTAAAAAAAATACGAATTTTTAAAATGAAAAATTTTGTTCTAAATGAAAAAATTACCCTTCTGGGTCAATGAAGATTCGAAAAGTACATTAAATTTCCCATAAAATGACAGGTTCCAAATTTTTTTACAGTCAAGCAACGGAAAATGGGAGAATTTTTAAAACTTGTTTAGTGTTTTTTTCGATGAAAAATACGTTTTCTCGGAATTCTGAGTACGCCATCAAATCGGGCGGCTAATTTTACATAAAAGAGTGTCTTGCGAACCTTCGTGGTGAACGGACACTAGAGCTGCGGTATTTTTTACTACCTAAGCTCAGAGTTATTTCAAACAAAATTCACAGTCTTTTTAAAGACTACCTGAGTTACTTTCCAAAATTCTAAACAGTCTTTTCAAGACTAACCCCACCTGAAATTTTGTTGTATTTTACAAATGAAGCCATCTTTTAAAGAGAACTTTGCTTGCAAAATGCGTCAAAACAAAGGTAAACGCAAATCTTCTGAAGATTTGGTCGTTACGTCGGTGAAGCGTTTGAACGCTAAATCGGCTAACGGAAACAGAAAAAGAAAACAGCCTCTTCTGAGGTCTGATTCGGATTCTGAAAGTGAGGTCAATCCTCCAATTCCATTGGCAAATAGTTTCGGTGTTTTATCCGAAACTGTTGACAAGGATCCTTCTCATCGTACTGAGCCTTCTGCCGTCGAGAAACGAGTAAAGGCTCCGCCAATTGTAGTGACTTCCGTCTCCGATTTGGCCAGCTTTCGAACGCAACTGAAGAATTGCAAGGAAACTTGCAATTTGAAGGTTTCGTTGCAGCTTGGTCGAAGAGGAGAATGTCGCTTGTTGACGGAATCTTTACAAGATCACCAAACTTTTGTTGGTTATTTGAAAAACCACAAACACAATTTCTACACGTATGAGACCAAGGATGCTCGTCCATTCAAGGCGGTCCTGAAAGGTCTCTCCAACGACTTGTCGGTGGATGAGATCAAAAACGAACTTAAGGTGTTGCTTGGCTTTGTCCCATCCCAAGTAATACCAATGAAGAAAAAATCAAACGGGAATATTTCTCGCTTTGGTTTGACTTCACAATTTTATCTGATTCATTTCAACAGAAATGAAATCAACAATTTGAAACTTTTGGACAAAGTTCAGTTTTTGTTCCATGTACGGGTAAAGTGGGAGCATTTAAGAAACATGGCGGTAATGGCCAGAATCTGACCCAGTGCCGGCGTTGCCAGGCATTCGGTCACGGTACTGATCATTGCGCCATGGTTCCAAAATGCATGGTTTGCGGGGATTCTTCTCACGACAAGGACAATTGTCCCGTGAAAGAAGTCACCCAATTTAAATGTGCAAATTGTGGTGGAAATCACAAATCAAATTTCTGGGATTGCCCCATCAGAAAAAAGGTTTTGGATTCTCGTGCTAAGCATCAGCCGAAATCCAAACCGAAATTTTCTCAAAGTCAGGTTGTACCTGCATCTTTAAATCAAACGTTCGTGCTGTCTCACTCGAACAATACCCCTACCATGGAAAAGTTAGGTAACAGCAATGGTATTTCTTATGCCAACGTCGTTTCGGGTTCGGGTTCATCCACGAATTTTAAATCCTCTACCAATTTTCAAATTGGGCAGGTACCTCAAATTTCATTTGAAAATTTTTCTGCTGGCAACGCTTTGGGATCTTCTGATCTCGGCGATGTTACGTTTGAAAAATGACTTTTTGCAAAACTCACTGTTTGGTTTGATTCAAACAATGAGTAATGCTACATCCATGATGGAAGCAATCCAGATTGGATTAAAATTTGCGAATGATGTTGTTCTTACCCTGAAGTTTAATCATGGATCTAAGTAATTCCATCAATATTATGAATTTTAATGCTCGCTCTTTAAAAGCGAAAGAAAATGAATTTTTCAACTTTTACGAGTTCATAACGTGCATGTTGCTGTTATAACCGAAACATTTTTAAAAACTGGCACTTATTTGAAAAGTGATCCAGATTATAAAGTTATAACCAATAACAGAATGAATCGAAATGGCGGTGGAGTTGCAATAGTTATCCACCGTAGTATGACTTATAGCACGTTACGTGACTTTAAGTTAAAAGTTATTGAAAGTTTGGGCATTGAACTTGAAACTTCTTTTGGGAAAATTATGATTGCAGCTGCATATTTGCCTTTCCAATGCACTGGGAAAATAAAAATTATTTCAAAGGGGATTTGAATAAACTTACTCGGCATAGATCTCGATTTTTGATCATCGGTGATTTTAATGCCAAACACCAATCTTGGAATAATTCAAAAGTAAATTCCAATGGTAAAATTCTATTCAGAGATTGCACTTCTGGTCTTTATTCGGTTTTATACCCGAATGGGCCAACTTGCTTTTCTTCTGTTAGAAATCCATCAACAATTGATTTGGTTTTGACAAATCAAAGTCAGTATTGTGGTCCTTTAGTGACTCATGCTGATTTTGATTCTGATCATCTTCCAGTAACTTTTTCACTTTCTCATGAAGCAGTTACCAGACCCAATAGTTCTGTGTTTAATTACCACAAAGCTAATTGGGACAGGTATCAGCATCATATTGAGAATAATTTAAATCATGATTTTGTTTTAGAAACCAAAGCTGATATTGATTCAGCCTTGGAATCTTTAACTAATGCAATTTTGGATGCTAGGAATATTGCTATTCCTAAAGTCCAAGTCAAATTTGATTCTCCCATTATTGATGACGATCTTCAGCTTCTGATTCGTCTGAAAATGTTCGCCGAAGACAGTATCAACGTTCTCGTGATCCTGCACTGAAGCGAATTCAAAAGATTTGCAAAAGGTTATTGACCACAGATTCACTCTCCTGCGAAATGAAAAGTTCGCAAGAGATGTCGAACAAATTAAACCTTATTCCAAACCTTTTGAAACTTTCAAAGGTTCTTAAGAAACCTCAAAACCAATCCCTTCTTTAAAAGATGGTGATAATATTCTATTAACTAATGGGGAGAAAGCTCAAAAACTTGCTCAGCAGTTTGAGAGTGCTCATAATTTCAACTTAAATGTTTTGAGTCCTATTGAAGATCAAATTTCAATAGAATTTCAGAATATTGTTGAACAAGAATTTTCATCAGATGAAGTTTTTAATACGGATCTGAATGAAATAAAATCTATTATTAAAAAATTTAAAAATATGAAAGCCCCTGGTGAGGATGGCATTTTTTACATTTTAATTAAAAAATTACCAGAAGCAACTTTAAGTAGCTTGGTCAAAATTTGCAACAAATGTTTTGATTTGGCATATTTTCCCAGTAGTTGGAAAAATGCCAAAGTAGTTCCGATTTTGAAACCGGATAAAAATCCTGCTGAAGCCTCAAGCTATCGGCCCATTAGTTTGCTTTCATCTATTAGTAAATTATTCGAAAGAATAATTCTTAATAGAATGATGACGCACATTAATGAAAATTCAATTTTCGCTGATGAGCAGTTTGGATTTCGCCTTGGGCATTCAACTACTCATCAGTTGTTGAGAGTTTCAAATTTAATTCGAAGCAACAAATCTGAGGGCTATTCTACTGGCGCTGCTCTTCTAGACATAGAAAAAGCATTTGACAGTGTTTGGCATAAAGGTTTGATTGCGAAATTGAAAAGGTTTAATTTTCCGATTGACATCGTAAAAATTATTCCAAATTATTTGACGGATCGTACTCTGCAGGTATGTTATCAGAACAGCAAATCTGATCAACTACCTGTACGTGCTGGCGTCCCTCAAGGAAGCATTTTGGGTCCAATTTTATACAATATTTTTACTTCTGACTTGCCTGATTTGCCCCCAGGATGTCAGAAATCACTTTTTGCTGATGATACAAGCATCGTGTCATGCTGCAAAAACTCAACTTATTATTTTCCCTCACAAACCAAGGGCTGATTTTCTGAAACCAAAAAGTCATCACATTATAAAGATGAATGAGGTAAATTTAAAGTGGGAGGATCAAGTGAAATATCTTGGACTTGCTTTTGACAAAACCTTACTTACAAGGATCACATTGAAAGTATCCAGGTTAAATGTAACAAATATATTAAATGTTTGTATCCACTTATAAACAGGAATTCTAGACTTTGTCTCAAGAATAAACTGTTAATTTATAAACAAATTTTCAGACCTGCCATGCTTTATGCTGTGCCGATCTGGACAAGCTGTTGCTTAACCAGGAAGAAAAACTTCAGAGGATTCAGAACAAAATTCTGAAAATGATTCTGAAACTTCCTCCCTGGTTCAGCACCAGTGAACTTCATCAATTAGCCGAAGTTGACACTTTGGATGTTATGTCCAATAAGATAATTGATGCATTTCGACAAAAATCATTGCAGTCTTCAGCTGCATTGATCCGCTCTTTATATAGTTTATAAGTTAGTTTTAAGGTATCCCTTTTCCTTTTGTACATGTAGGACCTCCTACATTTGAAATCACTGAATAGCGAAAGCTACAATATTTCATGAATAAATGAAAGTTGCTAGTATTTAAAATTGAGGTGAAAAGTCATCAATTGTGATTGGACACTCAATAATATTTTAACTGAATGAATGTACATGGAAAAGAAAAACTGAATAAATATAAATTAAAAAAAAAAAAAAAAAAATTACATAAAAGTCCCTTTGACACCATATTTCTATCTCATCACCGTTTCAGGCTGCAAATTATTGAAAAACACCTCTTTTTCGCATGTTCAAAAATGGAAGGGGTCGTACCGCCCCTCCGTCACGAGATATCAAAAAACGGACCTCGGATTCGTGATCAGGGACAAAAGTTACCCCTAAGGACAAAGTTTCACGCAAATCGAAGAGGGGTTGGGGCAACTTTTCCCGATTTCGTGTGAGTTGGTAGAGAATTACCCATTGATGATTGGATTTCTGGTTGCTGAGATAAAGCGGCTTAAAGAAAAATTAACCCGAAAATTTATGTTTTCTAAGTAAGTCTCACCCAAACAACCCACAATTTTCTAATGTCGATATCTCCGCAAATAATGGTCCGATTTTCAATGTTAAGACATGAACATTCGTGAAATATTCCGATTTTCTCGAAAAAAATATTTTGAAAAAAAATGGATTAAGACTAGCATTTTAAATGGGCGTAATATTCAATGAATAACATTTCAAGAGGGCTAAACATTCAATATTACACCCTTTTAAAATGTTATTCTTGGTTTAACAAAATTTAAAATATTTTCTTCGAAAGGATCGGAAAATTTTACGAATGTTTCATATTTTAACATTGTAAATCGGACCATTAGTTGCTGAAATATCGACATTAGAAAATGGTGGGTTGTTTGGGTGAGACTTAGCAAACATCAATTTTCCTGTTTTTAAACACTTGCATGGCAATATTTCAGCAACTAAGGGTCGTATCAACAAAGTTCAAAAAGCAAAATATAAAGAATTTTCCCAGCTTTTCAAAAATATTATTTTCAGAATTGGGCAAACATGTGCACTTATTTAAAAAAATTAAAAACTGCGACAATTTTAGAAATATTTCCTTAAAAATAGCTATAACTTGAAAACGGAGCACTTTATCAAAATTTTACTAAAGTACTTTTTGATTGCAAATTTTATTTCACATCGAAAGATTAAGTTGAAATTTTTTTGCGAACAATATTTCGATTATTCGAAAAAATCAATATTGATTAAAAAAATCAGAGCCCGGTCAAAGATTTTTTGCACAACCTGGAAATTTCTGAAAAGTTGGCATTTTATGTCCCCTAGAAAATATCAAAAAATAAAAAAAAATAAAAATGGTGTTTTTTTTGCAAATCAAGTTTTAGTGACAAAAAGTTAAATATAAAATCACCAAAAAAAAATTTATCGTGTATAATTTTTTTTCAGTGTAGTCCATATCCCACCCTACAACTTTGCCGAAGACACCAAATCTATCAAAAAATTCTTTCGAAAGATACAGATTTTTGAATTTTCGTACATCATTTTTTTTATGGAAAGCTGCCAAATTTAAATGGAAAATTATATGTACAAACTAATGATGCAAAATGGCTTCTTTGGGCATACCAAAGGCACCAAAAAAGTTTCAGTCGGATCAAAAATTACAAAAAAAAATCGAATGGCCGAAATCTTTTTAATAAAATGATTTCTTATTTTCTGGATTAAATTGAAAGCAGAAAGTAATCTAAATAACCGTGTTGTTACGGTTACTGCAAACTTAATGTATGAACATAACATATAACACTATTTTTTGATATTTTATAATAAGAACAATCTGCCTTCACAAAAAGTATGTGGACAATCAACTCAACGCTTTTCACCAACACTCAAAACAATATTTCCGAATGTTACATCATTTATGATGTAACACTTTTGCACGTTATTAAACATTTAAATTAAAATGCAGTGGACTACACTGAAAAAATGATACACGATAAAAAAATTATACGTAAATACATGATTTTACGTGTGGTTATTTTTTCCGTGTCGAGTAAATTCACATTTTTTCTGTGAACCACGTTGAATAACAACAGATGTTTACCATATTGGCCCTGCTACACAAAAGTCCCATCTTAGTTGAAGGGGCCAACAAGGACGTCCTCAATATCCCAGCTGTTCAACGTATCTCGACTTCTTATCGAGTACTGGAATCGAAGACGAGAGATGCTGTTGTTCCCAATAAGGTTCTTTTCTACAAGATTTGTAAGCCATTTTATTGGGCTCATTTCGGTTGGTAAACAGGAAAAGGTGGCTTCAACAGAAACTCTTATGAAGGCAAAGCAATAACAATGCCCAAATTTACTGAGTGTCATCATAATATCATATTTTTACAGGGGAAACAAACAATGTCAAATTCAAAAACCGTAGAACCGCGTTGGGTCAGCGTACCCTGCTGAAACTCTGCTTCCCCTCCACTTCTGAACGAGATTCAGGTGAGTGGCACTTCAGAGCTTTTCGATCAAGTGGTTGATTTTATCCTTGGCTTGACATCCAAAGGGGACAATAATGCGAAAATATCTTTTTTGCATAAGCTATTTTGTTCAAGGTTTTGTTTCCAAAAGGGATCGAATCGATGATATACCCAAAGTACGGGAAGTAGTTGAAAATTTCTTCTCGAGCGAAAACTTCGAATTTAATCACATTAATGGATCTAAATCTAAGCTAAAGTTCAACTCTGAAAACATTATTTCCCGTCCGGAAAAAAATCGCCTCCGTCTACCATGCAGCTTGTTGACCTAAAAAAACTTTTCCCAACACTTCAAAATATGCCAGAAAAATTAAACTCAGTTGGCCCCATTTTACAGCTCAAATCCTAATTGATTTTCCATTATTAGATGAAACGCCACAAAAGCACACATATCCCATTTCCTTGGGCCATCCCCTTCCGAGTGGAAAACTTACCTCTCCAATCATCCCATGATTCAATTACCGTCAGATTATTCTATCAAAAAATTCACCCCCTCATTTGCCAGCTCTCCTTCTCCCCTCTCCCGGAAAACCGGTGGCCAAACCCGGGTGCTGCTCCGGGCCACACTTCGGGCGAGATGCTTGCTGGTGAATAGCAAATAAAATAAACACTCCCCTCGTACCTGCTCTGCTGCTTCCTCCCACTTTCTCTAGTTCATAATCCAATTTCAAACAGATTAATTTACCGGGTTACTCAAACAAACCGATTATAAGGCGAAGGAAGGGGTTTTCTGGGGTGGGCCAACTCCAAGAATACCTTCGGAGATGTTCGCAGCTTGTAGCACTGTCTACACTAAGTTGCGTAAGAAGTGGAATTGAGTTGAGTTGAGTTTAGTTGAGTTGAGTTGAGTTGAGTTGAGTTGAGTTGAGTTGAGTTGAGTTGAGTTGAGTTGAGTTGAGTTGAATTGAGTTGAGTTGAGTTGAGTTGAGTTGAGTTGAGTTGAGTTGAGTTGAGTTGAGCTGAGCTGAGCTGAGCTGAGCTGAGCTGAGCTGAGCTGAGCTGAGCTGAGCTGAGCTGAGCTGAGCTTGAGTTGAGCTGAGCTGAGCTTGAGTTGCTTGAGCTGTTGAGTTTGCTGAGCTGAGCTGAGTTGAGCTGAGCTGAGCTGAGCTGAGCTGAGCTGAGCTGAGCTGAGCTGAGCTTGAGCTGAGCTGAGCTGAGCTGAGCTGGAGTTGAGCTGAGCTGAGCTGAGCTTGAGCTGAGCTGAGCTGAGCTGAGCTGAGCTGAGCTGAGTTGAGTTGAGTTGAGTTGAGTTGAGTTGAGTTGAGTTGAGTTGAGTTGAGTTGAGTTGAGTTGAGTTGAGTTGAGTTGAGTTGAGTTGAGTTGAGTTGAAATTTTGATCATTCTGAATGTTTTATTTTCAACTTTCTTTGAAACAGACTGTGAAAAGCACAGATATGCTTCCCATTATCAATACCAAATGGTACCTTTGCCATACCTCTCCCAGACGAGTTTAAAATACACTTACCAACCTGGCCACGCCAGCAAGTCATTTAAGAAAATAGCCAACCTTCTAACCTCCCAG
Source organism: Culex quinquefasciatus (assembly GCF_015732765.1). Classification (NCBI taxonomy): domain Eukaryota; kingdom Metazoa; phylum Arthropoda; class Insecta; order Diptera; family Culicidae; genus Culex; species Culex quinquefasciatus. The sequence goes on along the minus strand of NC_051862.1, from coordinate 170,993,480 downwards.
ATCCCGGGCAAATTCCCACAACCCCACAGCATTCGAAGGAACTTTCCCATGCAAAGCACATTTCCACCGAGGGGTTTCTTATTGAAATTTAATCTATTTTCAGGTCCTGCTAAGGGGGAGCAGGAGGAAAGTTTTCCGATTTCTGTGGTCACCTTCTTCCTGGCTCTGTGAGAGGAGAACCACAGCAGCAGCAGCAGCCACCAATATCAATTCTCCGGATGTCGTCGGGGAAAGTGTACGCATGACTTATAATCTAATTATGTGGTGGTGTTTGTTCCCTTTTTCCGGGCGATGTTTTTCCTAGGGCAAATGGGAAGGGAATTTAAAGTGGATGGGTTTCTTTTTTTTTATATTTTTGGTTTGCTTCGTGAATAAAACAAATGTCTGAATGAGATCAAATCGAGACATTTAAAGGGTGCTGGATGATGTTGAGAAGAAAAAGCAATAAAATGATTTCATGGGTTGAAAACATTAAAATTTAAATTTATTCAATTTTTTTATTTATTTTTGTCATGGCTGAATTGATTTAGGAGCTACGTTTCGGAGATGATCCGAAAAACAATTCCCATTTTTTCAATACCCAACAAAATTTCCATGATTTAGCGAAAGTGGATGCGCATAAAGGTACCAAAAAACATAACTAATTTTAAATTTATATTTTTGTTGGATAAGGCTAAAAATTGATCTATTGATTTATTTCCCAAGAAAGAAAAAAAAATATCGAGGCTCTACATTTTAAAACATGAGTTTTTAAAAGAGTCACAAGATAAAACGAAGCTTTTTTACCTTCACCACATCTTATTTTTTTGAATATCGGAAAATTTCTTATAACTATTTTGAAAACAAACAAGTAAAATGAGGTTTCAGAGTCTCAATAAAAAAGTGTCCATCATACTTATGACGATGTCTCAGCAACTTTTGTGCCAATTTTCATTGTCGAAGATAAAAAAAAGTGTTTTTTTAATGTTTCAAATAAAAACCAACTTTAAATTAGTACATCAAATCTTACATTACTATACGATATTAGCTTAACCCTCTACAGCCCAACCCCTTCGTTATTAAAATTCGCCAAAAATCTATTTTCAACCAATTTTTGATCTTTAAAAATCATGGGAAAGGAGAACTCCTAAAATTTCAGAAAATTTTAGGGTTGGAAGTGTGACTTATTCTATGTGACTTTGCTAATGTTTTGAAATAGTAGTTTATGCAACAAGTTGCAAAAAGAGGATTTTTTCAGCACGAGTCGTACATTTATCCAACGAGGTTCACCGAGTTGGATAAATACGACGAGTGCTGAAAAAACCAAGTTTTGCAACGAGTTCTATACAACATTTTTTGCAATTTCGAAAAACACCCATTGAGTGAAATTTTAAGTCGAATTGTCATGTATTTTGTCAGTAAATTGTTTAAATCAAAAAAAAATTGAAATGGTTACTTTTCGAAACAAGTGCTGAAAAGTTCAACTTTTCAGCACCCTTTTCAGTGCTGAAAAGTAGAACTGAGGCCAACTTTGACTGTGTTTTCACCAATATCTTTCTATATTACAGTGGACTCTCTGGCTGTCGATCTTCTCGATATCAATATTGCTCCAGCTGTCAATAAATTTGTCAGTCCCTTCAAATAGATTGCTTTGATTTTTCGTTCTATAATTTGATAACTCCCTCTCTCGACGGTCCCTTCAATATCGACAACGAGAGAGTCCACTGTATAAGTAAAAATAAGTATGCAGTAATTTTTGTATTGTCCCAGACCATACCTCTATGCATTTTTAAACAATTTAAACGTTCATTCTAGAGTAAAAAATTAAAAAGTGGCTGTAAAAACATGAAACAACTAAATAGACAAATGGTAATGATTGGAAGTGGTAGTATACGCCAAATACTATCTATAGAAATAAACATAAACTTAACATGATAAGTGCAAATATAAATACTAAACATGAAACAAGAAAAACATAAAACAAGAGAAGAAAAGTTATTCGCAGAACAAAAGTTGCTCAAAATGACCTCCAAAACACGGGAAAAATAAAAATTTTCGGAAAAAAAATTTGGGCGGTAGTAGGTTAAATAGTGATCTAGTACGAAGCAATTTTATAGAAAAATAATGGAAAGATATCATATTTTTAAAGTATATAATTATGACGAATGAATAATAATAAAATGTATTACTGAAGTGATGTTTATAGAAAAAATCATTGCAAATCATAATTTTTCTTGTCAGTTTAGGTGGCTTAAAATTTAACAAAAAGTTTAAAAAGTCTTTTAATAGAGTTTTAAATGTTACCTGAAATGAATATAATTGGAAAATAAGTCTTATTATAGTGGACTTTCTCTCTGTCGATATGGAAGGGAACCTCGAGAGTGGGAGATAACGTCATGATTCGAATTCCCGGACGCTTCGAAACCCGGACACATCATTTTGTTTTATCAATTATTTGGATGCCAAAACTGTGTTATTTGATGAATTCCAACATCAACTTTCATTTAAAGTTTGTTTTAACACTGTAGTTAATGCCAAAACAATAAAATAATACAAAATTATAAGTTTACCAAAAATGTGAAACATTTCACCGAAATATTTCATAGGCATCTGATGCACCGGGAAGGCAAAGCAGAAATTTATGGTTTTGATTTCCTTAAATTCTAACAAATTTTTATATAAAATATCGATTGTTTTGATTGTAACAAGTTATTTGAGACCTAAAAAATGCCATTCACTGACATTTCAGTCCAAATTTGTGCGATTTATAAGCAAAATCGAGTATCCGGAATTTGAAGCAAAAGTGTCCGGATTTCAAATCAGCTTTTATCAGTGTCCGGGATTTGAAGCACATCAAGTCATTTTAATTTAAAAAATCTGATGAAAAATTGTTAGAAAAGACATATTTTGCATGCATTCTGTTGAAACTATTTGGTTACAGCCTGATGATATTTCTACATTTCCAACTTATTACATGATTTTTTGCCAGCTATAACAAAAGTTATATTCTACTAAGTGTCCAGATTTCGAATCATGAGGTTATCAAATTAAAGAACAAAAAATCAATGCATGCTATTTAAAGGAACTGAAAAATCCACGATACATGAAGGTTTGTTGTGGAATAGATGATCGACATTGAGAGAGTTGACGGTGGTTTTCATTCGGGTTCCCTGATTAAAAAAAAAGTTTCAAAGACGACGAATAAAACGCATTTTTATGTTTTTATGGTAAAAACAGAAAGTTTATTACACTTTCAAACCTTTATTTTTTTCAATATTTGATGAAAACTAATGGTTTGAAAATGCTTTATTAAATTGAAAATTGAATAAACTAGGGTATATGACCCTATTTTGGACCTACTATGCAAACCATCAACATATGTCGCCTTGTTCTCGGGACCGGTTTAACTATTTTGACTCGTTCCAGGTTTGTTTTATGGCCAAATGTATGCTTAACAAAGTGCACTATTGAAAGATTAAAATAATTTTTTTATGCATTTTGGACTTATTGAATGTATTTTAGAGTCATCGCTGTACCTATTTTGGACCCACTCTGTTTGGTTGAAATTTTGACAACTTGACTGGGACAGGCTAATGACCAGCCCGCAAAATTGTATGGAGCCTTGTATGGAAAAACCGATGATGTAAATGACTTCGTTAGTCATAGATAATGGACAAAAAATGCGAAAATCTAATGAATTACTCTAATCTGAAAACATCTTTTAGTAGAATGAAATCATGTGAGTGGGCGAATCTTTTCCTGTCTTTAGCTGTCGTCGGGTTTTCACCAAATATTATTCAAATCATGCACATCCCCTAGAGCGGTTAACAGCAAACAGCTGCCAGGCTCTTAATGTGACTTCCATCAACGTAACGTAACTGCGTTTACCCTTTTCGGAGAGCCGCCCCGTCACATGTTCCACTTGAGAAACCTTCTTCTTCTTCCTAGTAATGGCACAATCTGGCAGCTGCTCAGCAATGCCACATAAATTATGCTAATGATCTAATAAAATTCAATCGAACGTCTCATACATCAAACATCACGTCGTATTTTTTTCCCCACCCCCCGCAGGAACTGCCACCTTTTTCTCTCTCTCTCACGTGAAGTAAGCCTTTTCGTCGTCGTGATTCCGAGCCCAGAACCAGAAGGTTGTCACCGCCGAGAACTGATCCCTTCCGTGACGGGATTCCGGAAAATCCCCCTGGTTCGTAATAAAGAGTGTGGCGCTTTGAAGGGGTAGGAAAAAAAAACTGCTGCGAAGAAAAACAACGGAAAATGAAACGGTAAAATTGCCATTCCGAGTTCCGGAGGAGAGGACACGGGGCATATCTGTGGACTTGGCGATGTAGGTGGCACCAGCGGGCGTGTCCGCCCGTTGATGGGTTGATGCTCGGCTAGGAAAAGTTTTGCGCCATGATCTATGATGTGTGTCAGGATTGGCATCGGGAGAGTCGGCTAGGGATGATCACAATGTAGTTTTGGGACGGACTTTGTATTTTTTTCTGAATAAAGAATCTTACTTAATTCATTTCGAATCATGCCACTAAAGTCTGAAGATTCTTTCCATGACTATTTGAGTAACATTCTTTTGAAAACTTTATATTTAGAATAAGTTTTGCCATCTTGAATTTTTTAGTTTAAGAATTACAAAATTTAACTAAATTCTTTTTTAACATCACTATTCAAACCAAAGGAAGCCCACAAAAAATCCTTGCTCCGATATGCATAAAGGAAGATCGGATAATATACCGGGGCGAAGATCTGATAATTCTAAAATTATTCAGCTTTGCCAAGACCTTCGGAATTCCTTCGTCAGTTCCGTCACAGCTTGTGAGTCCTGGGTCAAAAAACCTGTCCTTGGAAACTCAAAAAGTTAAAGAAATGAGCTAGTGACACAAGCGGGAAAAAATACGAAAACTTTCGAATAGCAAATGAGGAAAAGGATTTTTTGTGCTGCTGCTGCTTATTCCACTCAAGTTCCTTCACTAGCCACACCACCCACAGAAAAAGGAACCTGCTCGGTTGCTGACGTAGTTCAGATTGTCCCGATGCCTCGGTTGCCTAGCAATTCCGCTCCGGAAGCTTCCGGACGACGGGTGAAAGATTGCAAAACATCTCTCGGGTTTTCGCCTCAGCTTTCTCCTAAATGGGTGCTGCTGTTGCTGGTTGTTGCTTGAGAAAAACAGCTTTTCTGATGGGTGCTACCATCCCCCACCCCTTCCTAGGGCACCTTGCTTGATGGATTCAAAGTTGAATAACAATTTAATCCTCTTACGGAAAAGGAGAAAAATGTTCGTGTTTCCTGCGTTGAGTGTAAACACTTGCTTACAGTTGAAGTTTTTCTTCGTCTGGGGTAAATTGGGAGGGAATGGGAAACGCACGTTTTTCAAATCAGATGCTCTCGAGAAGTAAAATCCATTTAGAAATCTGCTTTATATTTATTTGTTAATTAAATGAAAAATAAGTCATTTACAAGGAATTAAGATAATTTTCAGAAATGCATATGTAATTGGAGTAATTTCTTGTAATTTTACATAATTAGTAGTTAAGATTTCCTATCAAATATCAACTCCGATTATAACTTTGATTCCAATTACAACTAAATTATTCAGTGTTTGTAGACTTAGCACTCTTGTAAATTGCTGTTGAATTGAAAATAAACCCAGTTTCAAAATTTGTATTAGTTCAGGTGGTCTGCCACATACTATTCGAACGATGACAAAACTTACCAATGAATTCAATTTGAAATTTGGCTGAGGGAAAATGCGATATCAAATTTTTATTAGTTTTTTAGTTAGTTTGAGGTCAGTCATTTACTGTTTGGACTTTGACAACCCAAACTAATTAATTTAAATGCAACGTCAACGCAACGTCAACACATAACTCATTTCACAAATCTCATTTTCCCCTACCCAAATTTCGAATTGAATTCATTGGTTAGGTTTGTCAGCGTTCGAACAGTGAATGGCAAGCCACCTAACGTAATACAAATTTTGAAATTCTAACGCGGCCACAATAAATTGATTGAATGTTTAAGAGGTAGTCAACTTCCATGAATTGTTTTACTTAATTTTAAATCTGGTTCAGGTTATTTTCGCTTGCGAACTTTTTTCACCCGCCAAAGAAAGAGTATGTGAAACAATCGAATAAAAAAATCACTTACAAACATTTTAAAGAAACTAAATCAGCAGAAGATTGTTTGTGAATCTCATCGCTAGCACCAGTTAAATTAATCTGTTTTGAGCAATTCTCCACGAAATCGGTCTTTTTTTTATGCTGAAATTTATATGACCCAATTTCACCCTCCAGACCCAATAGTTATAGATGACGGTTCTAAAGGTACACAGTATTGCAAAAAAAAAAAAATAAAGAAATCAAATTATGCTTGAAGTACCCTGCGTCTCCATTAAACAATTTAATTACGTATAGAATCGTATTTAGAACGTTTAATTCTGCACCAACAAACAGTGCGTTTCACGGTCTATGCACAAATCAATAATTTGCATAGTTCAGTGCACTTTCGATCCTACTTTGAAATGTTGATATGCAGCTGATGATGGCTAGAGGGAGTATTGTCTTTTTCGCATCATTGATCCCACCCCCCCAGCAGAATGCTGGGTTGGGCTGGGGGAACCATCGGTGCGTTTTGAAATTGCCCCGATCCGTTCCACAACGATCCTTACCATTAAGCCACTTGAGGAGGCCGAGAATTGTGGGGTGGTGGTGGATGGTAAATTGTGGTGAGTAAATATTTGCCCAGAGCCTACGGGGATTTACATTAACACCCGCGTTGAAGCGCTCATAATCGTTGGTTAAGCGATCCGGATGATTTACGAGCGCTCTCAAATTCCGAACCCCACAGGATTGACGCGAATTGTTGGAAGCTATATGAATGGGAGAAAATGTGTTTGTGTGAGGGTGGATGTGTGACTGCAATGCTTTGTAGTGTGCGCGAGTGTGATATAACAATAGGCTTCGTGTTGGACTCATGGGGAAAATTATACCTGGAAAATGTATTGAACTTGTCTCACATTATTTTGCGATATTATCTGGGTTAATGATTTTTCTTAAGCTCTAGCAGTTATGATCACTTATCATCCTAAATTCAATTCAAAATTGGGTCCAATGATTGATCTTAAAAAATACAAAAATACAAAAATACAAAAATACAAAAATACAAAAATACAAAAATACAAAAATACAAAAATACAAAAATACAAAAATACAAAAATACAAAAATACAAAAATACAAAAATACAAAAATACAAAAATACAAAAATACAAAAATACAAAAATACAAAAATACAAAAATACAAAAATACAAAATACAAAAATACAAAAATACAAAATACAAAATACAAAAATACAAAAATACAAAAATACAAAAATACAAAAATACAAAAATACAAAAATACAAAATACAAAAATACAAAAATACAAAAATACAAAAATACAAAATACAAAATACAAAAATACAAAATACAAAATACAAAAATACAAAAATACAAAAATACAAAAATACAAAAATACAAAAATAAAAATACAAAAATACAAAATACAAAAATACAAAATACAAAAATACAAAAATACAAAAATACAAAAATATAAAAATACAAAATACAAAAATACAAAAATACAAAATAAAAATACAAAAATACAAAAATACAAAATACAAAAATACAAAAATACAAAAATACAAAAATACAAAAATACAAAAATACAAAAATAATACAAAATACAAAAATACAAAATACAAAAATACAAAAATACAAAAATACAAAAATACAAAAATACAAAATACAAAATACAAAATACAAAAATACAAAAATACAAAAATACAAAAATACAAAAATACAAAATACAAAAATACAAAATACAAAATACAAAAATACAAAAATACAAAATACAAAATACAAAATACAAAAATACAAAAATACAAAAATACAAAAATACAAAAATACAAAAATAAAAATACAAAATAAAAAATACAAAAATACAAAAATACAAAAATACAAAAACAAAAATACAAAAATACAAAAATACAAAAATACAAAAATACAAAATACAAAAATACAAAAATACAAAAATACAAAAATACAAAATACAAAAATACAAAAATACAAAAATACAAAATACAAAAATACAAAAATACAAAAATACAAAATACAAAAATACAAAAATACAAAAATACAAAATACAAAAATACAAAAATACAAAAATACAAAAATACAAAAATACAAAATACAAAAATACAAAAATACAAAATACAAAAATACAAAATACAAAAATACAAAAATAAAAATACAAAAATAAAATACAAAAATACAAAAATACAAAATACAAAAATACAAAAATACAAAAATACAAAAATACAAAAATACAAAAATACAAAAATACAAAATACAAAAATACAAAAATACAAAAATACAAAATACAAAAATACAAAAATACAAAATACAAAATACAAAAATACAAAAATACAAAAATACAAAAATACAAAAATACAAAATAAAAAAATAAAAAATACAAAAATACAAAAAAATACAAAAATACAAAAATACAAAAATACAAAAATACAAAAATACAAAAATACAAAAATACAAAAATACAAAAATACAAAAATACAAAAATACAAAAATACAAAAATACAAAAATACAAAAATACAAAAATACAAAAATACAAAAATACAAAAATACAAAAATACAAAAATACAAAAATGAGCATGAGCATGAGCATGAGAGATCACCCATGGTTGCCCCTCCGTTGCTGAACAGAACCGTAATATCCTTTCAGCACTACTGATTATATGCTTCGACGATCTAGTGGTGTTTCCCTTATCAACAGCATGTATGAATGCGCTGAAAAGATAAAACACCATGATTGCTAAAGCTAGATCAGTTGCGAATAGGTAACAGTCATTGGCCACCAACGGCGCCCGCCATGTCAGTTTGTAGACCTCGATTTTAAGGGACGGGAATGTTAGTTAGCGCAGGTCGCTACTAGGGCAGCTGATTTACTCTGTGCTTACACCCCACAAGCGCCAGGAACCTGAAAATTTGTTAGTAGGATAGGGTGTTTGGTCAGGATTCATCATAGAAGATGATGATGCGACCCAAAATCATAGTGTTTGTTGAAAGGTATTATATTTTATTCTCAAGGCAAACAATCGGATGCTGCGGATGAGACATTTCCGTTTATCGGCTGTTAACTTTTAATTGAAATGGTTTAATCTTAGACAGCCGGCTGTGGAAAGATAGAACCAAAATTGTTGGTAATTACATGATTAAGGATTTAACAGTCTGACTTTTTAATTGAGATGTTTTTACGAGTTTTACATGATTCATGTTTAGTGGGGTACTGATTAACGAAGCGAACGACGAGTTACGATGTTTATCGAGCTGAAATGGTATGATAAGGTTTTGTTGTTATTGCACACCGACGACGAACGCGAAAAAACCCTGCGACCCGACCGAAAGTCATCGCAAATTAGACTGGCTCAATTGTCATCGATGACAACCAGAGCCAGCCGCATCTTTACACACAAACACGCACGCGAAAAAAAAAACGAAAAACACACCGACGACGAACGCGAAAAAAAAAACACGACCCGACGGAAAGGCATCGCAATTCAAACTGAGGAAATGAAGAGAAAGAAGATAACATTAAAAAATAAAACCCAATCACCTAAAACCTAATCACATAAAATCAATCACCCCATGTAAACAAAAAGCGACACAAAAGAGACGAAAATTATCACGAAAAAACAGGACTGCGCGTCCCAAGAAGCACTGCACTTTTGATGGCATTATTCAATTATTATGCCCAATCACCTCATGCACACAAAGAGCGACACAAAAGAGACGAAAATTATCACGAAAAAACAGGACTGCGCGTCCCAAGAAGCACTGCACTTTTGATGGCATTATTCAATTATTATGCCCAATCACCTCATGCACACAAAGAGCGACACAAAAGAGACGAAAATTATCACGAAAAAACAGGACTGCGCGTCCCCAGAAGCACTGCACTTTTGATGGCATTATTCAATTATTATGCCCAATCACCTCATGCACACAAAGAGCGACACAAAAGAGACGAAAATTATCACGAAAAAACAGGACTGCGCGTCCCAAGAAGCACTGCACTTTTCACAAAAATACAAAAATACAAAAATACAAAAATACAAAAATAAAAAAATACAAAAATACAAAAATACAAAAATAAAAAAATAAAAAAATACAAAAATACAAAAATACAAAAATAAAAAAATACAAAAATACAAAAATACAAAAATACAAAAATACAAAAATACAAAAATACAAAAATACAAAAATACAAAAATACAAAAATACAAAAATAAAAAAATACAAAAATACAAAAATACAAAAATACAAAAATACAAAAATACAAAAATACAAAAATACAAAAATACAAAAATACAAAAATACAAAAATACAAAAATACAAAAATACAAAAATACAAAATACAAAAATAAAATACAAAATACAAAATACAAAAATACAAAAATACAAAAATACAAAAATACAAAAATACAAAATACAAAAATACAAAAATACAAAATACAAAATACAAAATACAAAATACAAAAATACAAAAATACAAAAATAAAAATACAAAAATACAAAAATACAAAATACAAAAATACAAAAATAAAAATACAAAAATACAAAATACAAAAATACAAAAATACAAAAATACAAAAATACAAAAATACAAAAATACAAAAAACAAAAACAAAATACAAAAATACAAAAA